>NC_090940.1:227036513-227336513 GCF_040938575.1 Ambystoma mexicanum
CCCGGAACTCAGGGGCCTTGATAAGGTCGAAGGCAATGGCTTCTCGATGTCTGTCTTGGCACAAAGGGGTCAATTCTGCTGTGCGTTGAGTTACAGAACCAGAAGCTATCTCCGTACCGTCGACAGTGGTGACCTTCTCAGTTGTCCTTTTCTGACAGAGGGGAAGCCTCATCCTTGTTACCAGGCCTTGGTCTATGCAGTTACCAACAGCTTCACTGTCTATGTATGCCTCCACAGCATGCATCCGAGACAGTTATTGGTGACTGATCAAAATCACAGGCAGGGCAAGGTGTGAGGTCTGTGGCTCTTTTCCTTCGCTCCACAAACGGACCTCTACGCTTGCCGGGCCTGGAGGTTTTCCGACTCTTGTTCTCCTCCTTCTTTCTCTGTAGCTCCAACTCTTCTCCTAGGGAGTTTTACGGGACATTCTCTGAGGAAGTGACCTGATTTCCCACAGTACAGCCATAATTGCTGTTGTCTCCTTTTGTCTCTTTCTGCCTTGGTTAATGGGCTCCGCACCCCCCCAATTTGCATGGGTTCCGAAGTGTTTTCTGATGAACACGGAATGTTCTCCTTTGAGAGTACTTACACAGTCCTGTGGTCTAGCTGCACCACTAGGTTGATGAATTCTGCCAGTCTTTTGGTGGGTTTACCACCTGAGCTTGGACGTCTTTCAATTCCCCCCGTAATCCTCGATGAAATATGTTCGTTTATCCTCGGGCCACCCAGTTTCAATGACAAGTCTGTTAAAAGTGGCAATATATGTTAACAAATCTTGGCTGCCCTGGCGGAGGAACAGAAGTTTGTTATCCAGAGCTTGGCCCTGGGTATGTCGGGCGAACAGCTTCTCCATCTCCTGTTGAAACCCCCAGAAATCCCGCAGGAGTGGGTCATCGTGGCTTACTAACAGTATGGACCAATCTGCGGCACTGCCACTCAGATATGACAGAACGAAGGCAACCTGCGGCTGATCGTTAGGAAAGGCTCCGGGTCTACAAAGAAAATGGAGGCGGCACTGGTTCATGAATACTGCATATTTTCTTGGGCCCCCCGTAAAACTTTCCAGTGGGACCAAAGGAACTGCCCCAGGGAGGACCACCTGTACTGGATTGACGGATGTGGCTGGAACCGACGAAATACTTCCTGGCAACAGAGCCTGCCCAGCCTGTGTTTGGAGCAATTGTCTGGTTAATTAATCGGTGCTGTCCTTGGTGACAATCAACTCCCTCCTAAGGGCGTTAGGTTCTTGACGGGCGGAGTGCGCCTCAGCCCGTAATTCTCCCAGTAACTGGGCTAGTCAGTCAGTCTCTGATGTTTCCATGACGCCCAGGTGGATATTTTTAATTGAGGCTTCCGGTTCTGTTATGCTCACCTGGTATCCACTGGGGCGCCACACGATGCTGGATGGAGGTCTAAGCGCTACCCTGGACCCCTCTCTACTTGGTTATGTGCCAGACGTTGGGTACCACCTATAACAGGAGAATGGAGGGTTAAGACACTGGTTTTGTGATGGGTGGACTCCCACCTCCCTCTGTTCCAAATCCCCTCCCTTGGGGTTATTGCCCACCTTAGGTTTTTGTGCATTGAACTCTCCATCCTGCGTCTCTGTGCAGGGGTGCATGGTCGGTGCGGGCGTTCCGTGGACCTAGTTGCTTCACTGGTCCGTGTACCCTTATGTCGGGTCCAGACCGGCTGTGACTCCGACTCTGCTTGCTGTCTTCCAGGTGAGTTATAATGTCTTTTCTGTCTTTATTCTGTCTCTTTCTTTCCCTCTGTTTTCTCTGTCTTCTCGGGAAGTTGCTCTACTACGCTGTTCCATAACAATGTCTCTTTATGTTTTCACAGGGATGGTTGCGATCTCGGAGTTTCTGCGCCGATGGCGAAGACCACGGTGAGTTATTGATGCACGGAGCGCTGTGCTGTTTATTGGTGTTAATTGCTAACCTGTGTTCTCTTCCCTTCTTTGTACAGGTTGCGATGATGTTCACGGAGTGATGAGCGATCGAAACGCTGCTTGCCCAGGTAAGAGCTTTGTTAATGCTGACCTTGTTCCTTCTCCCTTGCAGGTTGCGGTGAAACCCAGAGATGGGCGAGGTAAGAGAAGCGCAGGGTGCTGCCAGGACTCGCTGCTTTCCCAGGTAAGAATTGTTATTAATGCTGTCCTTGTTTCTTTACCTTTGCAGGTTGAGGCGAACTCCGGAGATGGGCGAGGTAAGCGAAGCGCAGGATGGATTCAAGACCGGTTACTTCACAGGTAAGTGTTCTTGCTCTCTAATGCTGTTCTTGTTCTTCCAGGTCATTAATAGAATCCAGATCTAGGGCTTCAGGATCGGGCCGCCAGAGAAGCAGATGAGCAGGAGCTGGACACGGTGAGCGTTACGCTGCAGGAGTGCAGAATAACGCGAAACGTATTCTGCTGTTTGGGTGTGGTTTAAATAGCCCAGGTAAAGTAGTTTCAGGCCCAGCCACACCCAAAACACTAGACCGCATGGCTTGGTTCTAAAGAACTGAGCTGTGTAAATAGGCCTCCATGTTGGATTAAGGTCCAAAACTGGTATTGCTTTATTCCTGATAATGAGCCTGGCCCCAGGACTGACTCCATATATGTTTCTGATGGAGTTTTAAGGCCCTAAGGGCCAGTGTGAAGGGCTTTAGCCCCACTGCTGCCAGGGGGCTGTTATACCTGAGGGGGTCAGGGGCATGGATCATGACATGTTATGGCTTTAAGTAAAACCAAAAAAGCCTAGAAAATCACCAGTTATGGTAAGCTAAGCAACCATTACTCGCGCCACCACCATGCACTACTAAGACTAATACCCATGACATCAAAGATGACATCACATCTGCATTTAGTTTTTATGTGCAGTCTCTACATTGTTGTTATAATGTATTATTTGGCTGAAAATTGAGCTCACAGCAAAATACCTACTCACAATTTCCAAAACAAAATGTTCTGTGGAAAGTGGTTGATTATTGCAAGGTATGGTTCAAAACCAGGGGTAGATTTCCTTTCTAAATACTAGGATAACGCGCCACTTTGGCAGGAGTTTGAGAATAGGTCAGAGATAGCCCATTCATTAAAGCTTAATAAGAGTGCCCCATTGGGTCAAGAATGGTCAACCACAGATCCTCCAGCTTCAAGATGTTAGTGTCTGGCAAATATAATTGAGACATGGCAGGCTCCTGGCCCCCAAAACAGAAAAGACATCCTGGATTCTGTTGCATTAATATTCCAGTGCTGGGATAGAGCAGATTTGCAGCCAATAAAGTAACTGTTTGAGTTTAATGTTTTAAAAGATATGTAGTAAACCTAATTCAGGTTTCAGGGGTTTGTTTGGGGTACTGGTTGGGAGGAAGAATAAAGATTTTAAGATGGAATTCTCCTCTTTTACAGTCGCTTCTATTTTCTCATTTCCCCAAAGCTCGTCTCCGTACACAGTAGAAGCAACTGCCAGGGTCCAATAGACCTCAAAGTTAGGTGTAAAGGCACAGCCACTGCACCTCCTAGAAAATGCTCTAATTCCAGCCCCCTGACTTGATAATTTTAGGAGAAGAGCATTTTGAGCTAGTACAGATATCAAGATAATCATAAAAATCCACCCTTTCAAGTTCATTACTATAGTGCTTGAGGTTAAATCTACACTGGAAATGATTATTTGGGTGCCATGTCATAATTTTCATTTTAGCAACGTTAAAGTTAAGACCCATTTTACTGCGTTTGTTGTCAAATACACCTATGGCTCTTTGAAGGCCCCCTGGAGTTTTGCTAGTAAAGACTGTGGTGTCTGTGAATAATAATATACTAGTGCACACCTGACCTAGGATGAACTCATCCACTAATTTATGTTCCTGTAGTTCAGTGGCCAAGCAATTATTATATAGTAGAACCAATAGGGGGTGCCAGCAGACACCCTTGTCTAACGACTCTGTTAACTGGAAAAGGCTTGGTGCATTCATTCCCAAGACTAAAACGTAGTGCTGAGTAATTATCTGAGTATAGGTTGCAAATTGACACTAGTAGGTTTAATGGACCACCAAGTTCAGACAATTTTGACCACAAAATATTATAAAGCATAGAATCTAAAGCAGAACTTAAATCAACAAATAGTAGCTATGAAGTCTGTTTCAATAAAATACCAGACTTCAAATTCAATAAGGTAGGGGCGATACAATGGAGGTCGCTACACACGGATGGGTACGTGCTGACAACACTTCATGCCCAAAACGTAATGAGTCCCTAAATCATGGCGAAAGTGTTAAAGTGATTGAAATCAATGTGGCTGCTTTTGACTCACCATTTGATGTAACGGACATTGAGCTCCTCAAATTAGAGGTTTCTCGTTTGCTGACAGAAGCAAACTCATTAAAATGTACTTTTCCGCCAGCGGAAGGCGGAGTCAAAGACTTCGATGCTGAAAGACATTCTACTAAAAATCATTCGGCAATTATGAACGGATGCAATAGTGAACACTCACTTATAAGAACAACAAAACGCACCCAGAAATGCATGAGAAGCCAGGACATTTAGGCTTGACGTGCATGAGAGGAGATTCCAGCATGCGCGATCGACAAGATGGCGAATGTAGCCAGGAGCACGGAGCGACAAACGCAAAGACGCTGAATAGTGGGTTCGACTATGCAGCCTGCGAGGCTAGATTAACTGCGCGCTTGAAAGCTGATTTCGAGATAATGAAAAATAAGTTGGAGGAGAGCTTTTCAAACTCAAATAAGACAAAGGTCAGATATGTAAGTACAAACTTATGCACTGATATTTATCAGGCTCATGGTGCGAGCAAAGGACTCCAAAATGTTCAAACAAGTCTGTTAACACATTGCCAATTAGAGAACTCTGTAACAAGTACGGAGTCAGCCTCACTTGACAACAAACACAAGAAACACTTGTAAGCACAGAAAATAATCAAATTATATTACCTTTGCAGGCCACCACGGAAAATAGATTTACAGCGAGGCAGATGTCAAGCTGTTCCACACCGGAGATGCTGAACACGTAATGAAAATGAGCTTACTACAGTGAATAAAGAAATCCAAAATAACGAGGTGGAAAATGAGCCGACTACAAAATCAAACTTGTCGGCCGCGGCTGCAATTCAAATTCATAACAATGTGTTAGCTGCAACGTCCTTGGCTCTGATTCCATTCGTAAAACTTTATGAATCTCTAAACGAGGAAAGTCAGAATAAGAGTGCATTACTTGGCCACCTAAATGAAAAAATAACTAAAATGGAAAGCCTAAATACAGTACTTCACCTACATTTGGAAAATGAAGCCAAAAAATAGGCATCCTGGCACAATAGGCTAAGTGAATTAGCCACTAAAGATAACATCGAAAAAACTACCCTAATGGTGGCGGTGCTAAGTTGCCTAAAACCAGTTATCTCGAATGTAAACAGCCAGCCCACAGTGAACACAAGACCGGGCGTCTGTCGACTAAATGTGGAAATGCAGGATTGTAGCGGCGCTGATGTTCCCAGTGCGACTAACGCCTTTGGCGTGGAAGATGCTTCAGCCCAACTAAAACGGTCTTCAGAGCTGCTTAACCGTGACATCAAAAGAAGGCCGAACTACCAACAAGCAGTAGTCATTTGGGGACAGAGGGGGTCACTGAAATTGTAAATACAAATCCAACAGAAGTAACTTTAAACAGCCCAATAGAAAACAGAAATATTGCAAATGTAAATGTGGAAATCACTGCAAAGTCCCCTGAAAAGCCCCACTGCTCCACAGAAAAATTTACATATGGCATATTCAGCAGCGCAGCAAAAAATCTTACAAGTGCCGCATTCACCTCAAAATCCAATGTGGCTAGGCAGTGCCCGGCCAAAAAAACTGAAAAAAAGAAAAATCTAGGAACAGCAAAAAAACAGACTAGCAGCTCAAGAAAATATATACGTAACTTGCCTGCACCAGTCAAACCAAGTCTATTCTCAGGAGAGAAACAGGTCTCACTTAATGAATCGGACAAAGCGAAAAGTTTAATAAAAATAGTGGGAGTAACTGTGAAATTCAACCCAACAAATTCAAAAAAAAGAACGAGACTTGATTCGGACTATGACTCAATTCAAACAGTGAGGTCATCAGTGGATCTCTGTAACTTATCGACATATTCTGAAGATCTTGAAGAGTGCAGTGACTCTGAACATCAAGAGGCGGACGAAATTAGTCTGCCGAATTTGGCGGGACCAAGAGCAAGTGTGGTAAAATAAATTCTTACTTCATCAATGGCTAAAATAGCAAATGAAGAAGAGCCCCGAAGGCATACTGGGCCTACAGCCAAGCACGGAAAACTACCTGAAAATCAAGTAAACCTTGATCTTGATACTATGCATAAGCCTCAGGCGACATTAAATCCGAAGCAAACATTAGCACAAATTCAGAATAAAACGCTTCACGTGGAGAAACAAAAGATGACTGAAGCAAAAACGCTGTCATGAAAATACGGATTGAAGACATATTCAATGATGAAAACGATGTAAATCTAAATAAAGGAAATGTAATTCGCTTCTTGCACTCAGTATCGATACTAAGGACGGTGACTACCCAAGACATTAATATAGTAGAATACATCTCAGAAGATCGAGCTGATCAAGTCTTATTGCATATAGAATCTAAGGCAGTACTTAAGACCCTGATGCATACGAAAGACAAACTACTGTTCTTGGAGTTTGAGATTTCAGAAGAAGATCCGGTTGCACTTACAAGTTCTTCTGGTGCAAATGAGACGGCAATAACAAAGGAAACCAACAAACATCAATGCAATGTCATAAGGAAACATCTAAAAACAGTGCCAATCTCTCAGCTTCAATCTGGCAGCTGCACAACAAGAACAAGGAAGCATTAGCTAGGTATACTCAATCATGAATGATCCTCTATCTTGATATCCTGGAATACGAGAGGATTCCAACATTTATTTAATGACTTCCCAGTGGACCTGTCAGATAATTTTGCCATATGCTTACAAGAGACATGGCTGCGGACCCGACCGGTAAAAGATGGGTACCAGACAATGCTTAATCCAGTGGAGAAAAATTCTCAGGGTCCTCCCTTCTCAGGCTTAATTACTATGCTGAAAAATGGTACAAACTGGGAAGTATGTGAAAAGGAAAATCCAAATAGTTTTGTTCAAGCTACTTTAATTCAAAAATCAAATGGACACTCTCTGAAAGCGCAATACTTGCTCCTAATCAATATTTCTTGCAACCCACTAAAGATTACGTCTGGTAATCGATAAAAATCAAACGAAACATCAAGATATATCAATTATCGTATGGGAGACATGAACATAACATGGTTTAACGATAGCTTATCTTAGATACAATTAAGGAAGCACAGAGAATAACTGCTAGGAGAGCTCGATGGGACAATGAAATGGAAGCAAGAGACTGCGAGATGGTCAATGGGCAAGTAACTGGTGATATGCCACTGAATTTCACGTGCAAAATTTTGGCTACGAAAAGATCCTAGATTATATATGGACCTCAAAAAATGTGTGGAATAAGATTCTGAAACTAAGAATTGTGCCGACTGAATATAGCGAACACGACGTGTTGGAAATGTCATGGCGGATATGTCGAAAACTGGAAGCACCGAACTGCAGCCAAGTACTAGAAGTAAACCATGGGCGAAATCGGCTCAGATTAAAAGAGAAACAAATAACATGCCTGATAGAGGTTTTTCAATCCTTACCTACAACAACACGAGATTTGATAAATTACGTGCCGTTATGCCTTATCAAAATATGAGCGTCTATCAGAACACACAAAAAACAAAAATACACAACCATGAGTGGAGCAAGAGTGTAAAGGATGAGAAGAAATAGCTCAATAAAGACATAAGAGTGCTAAAGCGTAATTTGGGAGTTAACGCCTTTCGTTGTTTTACAGTCTTATAAAACAACGAAAGAAAAAATACTGAAATTGGCTAAAAGCATTTTCCTGTATGCACGATCAAGAACGAGGTGAGATGATGCTAGCCCTAATCAAATCGAACAATTAGAGAGAGATCTGGCGCATCTTAAACAGAGGTTTTGCAAATCAAACTGATATTTGGCAAATAGGGTCGCTGAGGGTGACTGGATAAAGCACTTTAAAAATGTATTTGCAAAGACTGCATCTGAAATACCGACTGTAATGGCAGTAGAGGCAATGCAGTGGGAAGTACTAGAGAGCGAAGAAGCCATATGTAATGCCATTGGAAAGCTGAAAGACTCTAGAGCTGCTGGGCCTGATGACATATCTAATGTGATGCTAAAAGCACATAAACAGAAGAGGTCCATATTCATAGCAAAGTTGTTTGCTAGAATTGCTGAACAAAGAATATTACCATCTTCATGGACTGAGGCGACAATAGTGCCAATTTTTAAGAAGGGCAACCGGGCTGATCCGGCCAACTATCGCCCAATTGCCCTTCTAGACACAATTCAAAAGATATTAGCTACATTCCTTCAACAAAAACTAAAAGCTTGGGCAAATAACAACGGACTGTCGACAGACAGGTTTTACAAAAGGAGTCGGGACCGAGATCAACCTGACTATGATTAATTTGCTGAAATTAGAAGCCCTAGAAAAGGGATCTAATCTTTTCTTCGCCTTCCTGGATATGCAACAGGCCTTTGATACCATAAATCGTGAGTTGCTCTGGAGAAAACTCACAAATTGGGAGTGCCTGGAAAATATATTGCAACCAATAAAGGCATTTCATTTAAAAACGTCAATACGGATTAGGATTAATGGAAAGGGAGATTTATCAGAGGCGATAGACATGCTTAAAGGGGTTAAACAAGGATGCCCTTTGGCTGCTACTCTATTTAAGCTGTTTATCGCCGACATCCCGAATGCCTTAGCAAATCTAAAGTGCTTTCCCCCAAAAATTAATGGTCATCAAATTTGTTGGGCAACATATGCCAACGATCTTGTCCTAATTGACTCCACACAAATAGGGTTACAGTGATTGCTCTCAGGATTGCAAAGCTATATGGATGAAAACGAACTGAGAATAAATGTTAAAAAGACAAAAATTATGAAGTTCGGCCTAGTAAAAGGAAGAAAAAATAAAAACTTGAGGTGGAAAATTGATAACGAAGTAATTGAAGAAGTCACTGAAATTCGATATCTGGGAGTATTGGTCAATAGGTCGATTCGAGAATGGAGCTGGGTGCAGGACCTATTTCAGCGGATGAAAACGTTTTCCCTACAAGTTGCAAGAATTCACACTCTATTCGGAAAATTTAGCCTAACTCCAGTTCGGCAGTTTCATTTGCAGAAAGTAATCCCTGGCATCACCTTTGGAGTTGAAACAGGATGGAATTTAGATTATAAAATCTGGGCACAACTAGAAGGGATCTTCTGGCGGCGTGTATTAAGGCTACCAAATTACATATCTAAGATCATTATTAGACATGAACTAGCACTGGACGAGTTATGTGGAATTGTGGTCTGGAAATCACTAGCGCTATTACAAAAAATGTTAATCGCCAGTCCGAAACCAGTTTATGAAATATTTGCACCTACTGTTATTCGTCCTTATGCTGGTTTACTCAAGACATGGATGCAAAAGTTAAAGGAAATCATGCTAGCAGCTGATATCCAGATGGTCACTCTGTTAGATCAGCCTCCAATTGCAAAAAAGAAGCTAAAACAGTGGTCTTGGATCCGAAAATTGTCAAAATATAATAATCTGCCGACTGCTTTAGAGCTTGGGCCTACAATGAACCGATTGCAAAACATGCCACAGTACATGCAACAATTCCCGTCTCGTTATCATTGCGATGGTTTTCTAAGACTGCGCTTCAATGCATATAAAACGAAGCAAATGCTGGTGGTGCGACATATAGAAAACGCAAAGGATGATGTATGTAGATTCTGCATGGAAAGTACTGAATCAGTTAAACATCTAATAACAGAATGTACTGCATTAAAAGATCAAAGGTCAATCCATTTGAGTCATTGAGTCAGCGGGTGATAACACGGATGAGTGGTGCCTCCGGATTTTAAATGGGAGTTCTGTGCATCTAATTCGCTCAGTAATAAACTTTCTTGATAGAATCTTGGAGTGAACCCAAATGAAGTAGCTTTTCCCCCGCTGAACTAAATCCTGATTTAAGTACTTTGGACTAATATTGAAAATTCTTCTTTTCACTCTTGTGATATAATTTGTTAACTAGGAGATTTAATGAAATGTAAAGGATATTGTTGTGATAAAAGTTTGAAATAAACTAAATGTTACAAAAATAAATAAATAAATTCAATAAATACATTGGAAAAATCTGGTCTACCGTGCTGACTCGAGGTGTAAATCCAGTTTGTACATTTTTTTTTAAAATCAAATTTTATTATGATTTTTGCATTTTAACAATGTGCAACAAAAGTAATCATGAATCCCCGAATCACATTTATAACACGTCCCCCCTACCCCTGCCCCCACCCGCCCTCAGTTTGATCGTTCGTACGTGTTCCACATAACGAGTTCATAGAGAGCATAAAAATGTTTGTCTATTAGTTTCATTGCACACTGGAGCCTTGGGCCCAACCTTGAGCCGCTTTCAATTAATCCAGTCAATGGCGGCAATTCACATCCGGGGGAGGCCCTGGGTGTGAGCACATCCCCCTAGACGTGCAACCGTATTTTTCAAAGAAGGGGAGCCATAGTTCCTCAATGTTTGTTTTGGACTCATCGATCAGATGGGTGAGGAACTCCATGTCGTAAATAGCCCGCACGTTCGTGACCCACACCTCCTCCCCCAGTTTGTAAATTTGTTATGATATTCGCGTCAGTGCCCCAGTATTGGAGGGGAGCCAGCCAAACGTCCCAAATATTTTGGCTGTGGTATGCACAAAGAAATGGTAGGATGATTTGCAGCCAGATCCCTATGAATCTTTTTATGTATCAAAATAATCATAAGCTCCCCTCTGGCTACTCAGAATACATTCATTTGAGGTTATGCTGTTAAATAATGTGTGTAAATTGGCAACCAAGACTGATGGTTCAGATTTATATAAGTCACTTGGAGTTTTATCATAGCCTGGAGCTTTGTTGGAATGCTAAGAGTCAACGGCTTCAAAGATCTCCTTCAATGTAATAGTTAAAGGTGGTTTAATTATGATGGGTAAATATCTAACAATACCAGATCTTTGGGACTCTTAAAGAATTTGGTATATAAATGGTTAAAATTGTATGTCAAGACAGTAGGCAAGCCTTATGCTTAACTTTCTTTATTACTGCTACTCACAGCACTTTAAAACTTTGAACATTTAAACTGGGTATTTGCTGTTTTACTCGCAAAACTCTGAGGAAGAAGTCAATCCAATGGTTTAAAGTGTTCAAGGCAACATTTCTTAACTGGCTCTACAAGCCCCATGAGCGTCTAGTCCCTGGAAGTGCTAAAGCCCCTCTCTTCCACCTATCAGGTGCCAGCCCCTGGTATAAGAGGCCCTTGCCCTAGATCCCTTCCTCTTTCTTGATGCTGCACTCAGATAAGTTACTTCACTTTTATCATAGACTTTGTCTTATGGTGTTTTAGGTGAAGTTAGAGTATTTCTTCATATGTCTTTGCCTATAACAGCGCAGCGCTGATACATAGATTAAGCTGCTTTATATATTTAATAGGAGCTGGCGCACACATAATGTGTCAGGAAGCTCGTGTTCATTGTGGCCTATGTTTAGGGCTCCCGCGCAAGCAATATCTCTCGAAGAGATCATAATTAGATTACGGGAATTACCTGAGGAGTCGGGCCGGAGCCGCAAGCGAACGTGCTCGCAGTAGGCAGCTGGCCCCGCTCCAAGCATGTCCATCAGCCGGCCCATTATGGCGCAGGCAATCACAGCGTACTCTAGGACCCAGGGGAGCGGGAGGTCTTCAGGCTTCCCAGCATCCCCTGGGCTATCCTAACTGCCGCAGGCATTTCACAGTGCAAGTGAACGGATTACACGCTCATTTGAGGAAATGTATATATTTTTTAAATTAAAAAAAATAATTATTAAGAGCACATCGACCGGAAGGCGCAGAGAGTTACAATTACACATTTACTCTGCCATTGAGCCTTGTTATGCTGACTGTCCAGAAGCTGGCCTTGCCAGCCAAGCACATCCATTGCACATTATGAGGAACCCAGAAGGTCTCATTCAACCTACCCAGATTGGAGTGAAGAGGAGTGGGCGGAGAAGCCCATAGAGCAAGAGATAGAGCTGTCCCTCAGCTTTAAAAAGGTTATAGGGGACTCCCTGTACCAAGCAGTTTCGCAGGGTGTGCAGCCCATGGCGCAACTGCTAGACATGCTAGAAGCTATAATAGCGGAGCAGAGAGACCAACTAGCTTCTAGGAAAAGACAGGCAGATAGCCCTGGAGAGAAGGGATGTCAGCAAGACACGCCCAAGAAGGGGTTTTGAAAAAGGGGTGTAAGAAAGCTTGCAAGAGGCCGACCTCTTTGACCCCCACGAGGAAAGCTGAAAGGGTAAACGATGTTCTCCAAGGAGTGAACGACCCTGTCGCCAGACCAAAGAAAGACTTCCTATTGAAGTCTGCACGACACAATAGACCCCATACGCCAGGGGTGAATAATTTAGGGGACAATGACAAGGCTATTTTCCAGATGATGAAGAAGACGAGGATGAGGTTATCCTCGAACAGCACATCGATCAGTGCACATTCCCAGAAAAGGATGACAATACGGGGGACAAGTTTGATCTGGAGTCAATCAGACACCCGAAATCATCAGAATGGGTGCCGTTTCCAAGGGTAGCACTATACATGGCGCAGCACATTAGAAAACCCCTAGACAGGGAAAGGTGCTGACGAATGAGGTTGGGGTGTCCTCAACCAGAGCTACCTGGCAAATTGACAGACACCCCATGCCTGTAATCAGAGATGGTCACCTTCATGACTAAAGCAGCCAGAGATATCAGGAAAGGCGTTGACCGCGCCTTGAGAGGGTGCCAGGATAAACTGCTAGACCTGGCTGGCCCATTGCCCAAGATAATGGATTAGACAGAGAAGGCCAAGGACACTGGAACACCAGTAGACGCCCAGGCGCTGGGTAACTGGGCACAACGTGCAGTATGCCTTCTAGGCAATGCCAGCTGTGCGCTTTCCTCAGAAAGAAGGAGAGTAGTGTTATTAAAAATAGACAGTAAGCTCAGTGACTTGGCTTTGTATGAAGCTGGAGAGGGAGCCAAAGGGCTACTCTTTGGGGAGGCCTTTGCCAAGGAAATGGTGCAGCTTGTTGGAACTTACTCAGCTTTGTAGAAGGCCCAAAGCTCCATCAGGAAAATCTTCCCAGGGGGAGATTTGCCAGTACCGGACACCACCGGGTTCGGTGTCCGGTCGCTTCAACTTTCACTGCAGACCCCAAGGTCCTCAAGCCCAATATTGGCCAGAACCCAATTTCCCACAGGTCGTAGAGGAAGAGGTACATACAGACAGCAGAGTGCTTCAGGTGGTGAATACACCAAGCAGAGATGCGTTGAAAGTGGGAGGAAGGAGTCTCCTTTTTCTGCGCGAATGGCAAGCATTGTCCAACGATGCATGGGTGCGCCAAGTGGTAGCAGGGTTGCATTTAGAGTATGCTGGCAAGCCGATACAGATGGTAGAGCCTTAACTGATACACATGCCGCACGAAGAGCTACCGCTATTGCAAGACGAACTACACAAGCTAGTAGACAATAACGCGATAGAGTGTGATACGCAAGGGGGCACAGGGTTCCTCAGCAAAATTTTCTTAGTGCACAGAAGAGAAAAGATAAGGCCAGTCATAAACTTAAAGGGCCTAAATGAATGGCTCACGTACAACCATTTCAAGATGAAGGGGATTCACCTACTCTGAGACCTCCTGCGCACAGGAGATTGGCTAGCGTGCTTAGACCTCAATGATGCATATCTCACAATCCCGATAGCGACAGTGCACCAGAGATTTCTATGCTTTTGGTGGAACAGAGAGACATGGTGTTTTACGTGTCTTCCGTTCCGACTAGCATCCGCTCCATGGACCTTTACGAAGAGGGTAAGCCTCGCAGCAGCCATAAGGGAGAGAGGAATATAGATTATAGTCTATCTAGACGATATTCTAGTTTTGGGCCAAGACAGAGGAGCTCTTCAGGAGAACGTACGTTGGGTTTTCACCCTAGTGTGCTCACTGGGATTTATAGTAAACTTAGACAAAGCAGTGCACAAGCTTCCGACGCACAAAGTGAAGGCCATCAAAAAGGAGCTGAGAGCAGTCATAGCGAAGAAAACTATTTAGCTTCGCAGTCTAGCCAGAAACGTGGGAGCAGCCTCGATTCAGGCGATCTTCCCAGGGTCTCGACATTACAGAGCATTACAGAGGCTCAAGATCAGTCACTTGCAAGGGGGACTAGGGTATCATCAGCTAGTGACACTAGACCAGGAAGCGCTAACCAAGCTTCATTGGTGGTTACAGAATATGGAAGCCTGGAACGGGCGAGCAATCTTCGGCGACGTGCCAGACTTAGTGATAGAGCCAGATTCGAACAAGCAGAGACAGGAGGGAAATGGTCAGAAGAAGAATTGAAATGACACATAAATTGTCTCGAACTCCTAGCAGGGTCTTAGCGCCGTGCGCGCTTTTACCAAAGACAAAGTCAAATGTTGTGTCATACTCAAGATGGACAACATTTCAGCGGTGCGCTAAATAAACAGGCTAGGGGGTACAAGATCCAAGTTGCTGGCAGAACAAGCGAAAGACTTCTGGCATCACTGCCTATAACACCAGATTGCAGTGTCAACCAAATGCTTAGCATGTGCACAGAACAGTGTAGCAGATTGGAATTCATGACATCTCGTAGACTCCAGCGACTGGAGATTACATCCCCAAGTGTTCAGTCAGTTGCAAGAGATTTGGGGACCACTAGACACCGATCTGTTTGCGTCCAGACTGAACGCACAGACGCCGAAATACTTCAGTTGGAGGATAGACCCGGCGGCAGTGGGGACAGACACCTTCTTACATCCATGGAGTAGGGCAGTGCACTACACCTTCCTGCCGTTCATCATGTTGATGAGAGCCCTAGCGAAAGCCAGCAGAGAGTTAATGGAGCTTGTGATGGTAATACTGTTTTGGAAGCCCCATGCCTGGTTTCCAGTAGCGATGGAACTTTTTTGGGATTTCCCAAGGATAGTTCCTAATCGGCAGGACCTTCTACTAGGCCCAACTGGCCTCACACACCCGATGATAGAAGCGGGCACACTACACTTGATAGCCTGCAGGGTTTCAGGAAGAGATGGGAGTTGCCAGGCATTTTGCAAGTCGCTGCCGACTGCATTAGAGACTCCTGGGCGCCTTCCACCATACGGAGCTATGGCTCTGCTTGGGACCGCTGGGTCCAATGGTGCTCGGAACATAGTATGGGTCCCGTTTCAGCCACTGTAGTCCATGTCCTCAACTTCCTAGCACATAGGTTTCACAATGGCTGCGCCTATAGGACACTAGGGATCTATAGATTAGCAGTGTCAGCAGGCACGATAAAGTAGAAGGAAGGCCAGTGGGAGAGCACCCTGCGGTAATGCGTCGACTCAAAGGGATACAGCTAAAGAAACCCGCCAGAGCCTAAGTACGCAGTGCTATGGGACGTTGGGGACATATTTCGTCTCTTTCTCAGCTGGCAAGAGAATGATAGCCTTTCTCTCTCACAGCTTTCAGGGACGTTAGCGATGCTCCTCTGCTTAGCAGCATGTCGAAGAGTGTCAGAAGTCAAGGCGTTAGAAATAGACAGGAAAATATTTTACCCGGAAGGGGTAGCATTAAGCATAGAACAAAGTGTGACTCAAGGATCATTTCCTACCCTTATTTTGCAGACAATAAGAAAATATGCATGGCATAAAGAATTACGAAGGGGCAACAGCGCAACTTAGACCGCAAGGGGTAATGCAATTGCTTATAGCGTGTAGGAAGCCATACCACGCCGTAGCTACAGCGACAATAGCAAGATGGGTGAGAGAACTGATGCAGTGGGCAGGTATAGAGTTGTCCTTATTTGGCATGCTCTCAGAGGGGTAATGGCTTCTAGAGGTTTTGGAGCAGGGGTGTCATTGCAGGACATTATGAAATCAGCTGATTGGTCTTCTGAATCAACGTTTAAAACATTTTATTTCAAACCTGTTTCAGAAATAACTAATAGGGTGGTAGTAAGCTTTGAACAAGCATACTGCTCACCTCCTATCTTGACATAGAATGAGGATTGCCCATGCTTACAGCGCAGGGTAGTCTTGATTCTATTAAAGACACAGAGGCAAGCATTATATACCACCTAGGATGCCAAAAGTGATGTTCAGCATGTGTATTCATACTGTAAACGATCTTTAGTGCATCCTGCCCTCATGGTTTCTTCTCCTTTCCTTGTAGGAGATGCCCAGAAAGCAGCATGAGAGGTGTTGAGATGAACGCGAAGATGTGGTCAAGAGGTGTGCACGTTGTTCCGTTGGACCAAAGAAACCATGGGACCAAGAGAGCACTTGGGAGTTTCGGGAGTCACAGAAGTTTGCAAGGAGCATGTTCTGCGTTGGATAAAGAACAGTTCACTGCAAAAGAAAGAGCAAGGGACCTAGGGCAAGGGCCTCTTATACCAGGGACTGGCACCCGATAGGTGGAAGAGAGCAGCCTCAGGACTACCAGGCACTAGAGGCTCATGGGGCTTGTAGTGCCAGTTAAGAAATGTTGCCTTGAAAGCTTCAACCATTGGATTTACTTTTTCCTCAGAGTTTTGCGAGTAAAATAGCAAATACCCAGTTTAAATGTTCAACGTTTTAAAGGGCTGTGAGTAGCAGTAATAAAGAAAGTTAAGCATAATGCTTTCCTCCTGTCTTGACATAGAATTTTAACCATTTACATACCAAATTGTTTAAGAGTCCCAAATATCTGGTATTGTTAGATATTTACCCATCATGATTAAACCACTTTTAACTATTACATTGAAGGAGATCTTTGAAGCCGTTGACGCTTAGCATTCCAACAAAGCTCCAGGCTATGATAAAACTCCAAGTGACTTATATAAATCTGAACCATCAGTCTTGGTTGCCAATTTACACATAGTAAAACAGCAAATACCCTATTTAAATGTTCAAAATCTGAAGGTGCTGTGAGTTGCTGCAATAAAGAAAGATAAGCATAATGCTCGCCTCAGTGGGCCTCATTATAGGTTTGCTGGTCCTGTAAAAATGGTACCGGTAAGCATGCCAGGTACCGTTGTTACCAGACTGGAAAACTACGAGTTCTGCTCGTGGGTGCCTTCCTGCATACAGGCACCAACGAGCAGAGCATGTCGGATGCACCGGCACCATTGTAAATGGTGCCGGTGCATCCGACCTCCCCATTCACATTGAGCCCTATGGGGCTCAAATGGGAATGGGGAGCATTTTTTTCTGGCCACCGCGAATGGGCAATAACCGGGTATGGCGGGGCCGTAATGACCCAGTAATTGCCCATTCACGGGTGCCGGAAAAAATCACAAGTTTGGCGGCAGCCTGCCGGTTTTACCGGCAAGGCTACCGCCAAACTTGTAATGAGGCCCTGTGTCTTTAATAGAATCAAGACTACCCTGCACTGTAAGCATGGGCAATCTTCATTGCCTAAACACATTTTGGGCGAAATCTGTCTGGCTAACTGCTGGAATTCATGGTTCCTGTGCCTAGAGACAATGTTCCGGAATTATTTTGAATCTTTAGTGTGACAGACATGCTTGAATTCCCCCAATGCTTAAATTCAACGTCTTCATTTGTTTAATCAATGATTTATATTTGGCTTGTATTTCGTCAATTCCATTACTTTCTGTGTCTCTGGAACATTCTGTCATCATTAACAGCCTGTTTTTACAGTTCCTACATTCTCCATTGAGCAGGCTTATAGTGACTTGGATAGATTTTTAGATAGATTTAAATGGCTTGGTTAATTACACTTTAACAATATCCAATAAAGTGGAGCACAAAGCAGAATCTTTTATCATTTACTCTGAATCTTGTACATAGGATGACAGGAACAGGAGATGTTTGCTGGATATTAAAGGTAATGTCTTTGAGTGATCAATTTCAATCCATTTGATCTGTTTCTGGTTTTTAGATTGTACTAGGTGCCTTGGACAGGGATCTGTGTGGTCAGCCTTGTTGCCGATTGTGAGATTTAGCAAGACACAGATTGGATCATAGCTCTCTCAACTCTCATTATTACTTTCTGTGCCGTTATTATAGACCAACTCTCGGTATCGATCATAAAATCAAGATGAAAGTTATATCTAGAAAACCTGAATGTTGGATGTGTGGGAATATCAGCTATTTTCGGACCATCACAGGCCCTAAAGCCCTCTTTAACCATCAGTTCAGCTAGCCTTATGCTTAGATGATGAAAATGCTCCCTCTTGATTAGTGAATGGTATACATAGTTAGCATTAGTTTCAAATTGGAAATTAAAATCAGAATAATGTGTTTTGAATCTTTGCCTCTATAATTATCTATGTAGTTTAGAACATTATGGAAACTTCTCAGTGTGCATTCTTTAGGGTTGTAGCTAGATTTGTGCGATATATTGTAACATAATTATCCACATTCTCTATATCAAAAATTGAGCAAGTACAATCAATTTGATTAGATACCAACTCAATAATCCCCTTCTTGGTCTGCCCCGCTTAATACACTTATTTCCTGGTTTGTAAATTGATTCAAGGTCCCAAGTTTCTTGTTAGCAGATTATATCCATACCTCAATACATTTGTTCCAGTTGAGATCCTGTATTTTAGATTTGAGGTCAGCTATGTTACAGGATATTCATTTAAGTTTGTCAAAACAAGGAAAGAGAGATGTAGGTGTAGGAGCATCAATAGTTAGAGGAAATAGGGTAGAGCAGGAGGGAATGATAGGTCAATAACATTGTGAGAGATTTTATTTCACGAAACCTTTCTGTGATTGTTGGTGTAGATTTGCCTAGATGACTGCAGACCTGATGTCTTGATTCATTGGAGGAGCCGCTCTAAATTGAATGTTGGAGTTTGGTGGGGGGTGAGGGCAGTTGGATGACAACAGTTCTGCATTCGTTTTTATCACTAATCGGTCTTGAATAGACAATATCATTGTGGATTATTGATTTGTATTCTCTTTGAAACCTAATTGAATGGCAACAATTGTTGTCCTCTTGAACCTTTTCCAATAATCTTGAGATACCAGACATGTATATGATACCATCTGCTTTGGTGCTTGTTCATTGTGAGGTCCTGACTTGATGGAAATTGTGAGAGGATGGATTTCTTTGGTTGGGATCAGCTAAATGTTGACTAATATGTTCAGGGTTTGTTGGGGTTATTAAACTTTTGTTTCATAATGAAGATTGCCCATGCAAACTGCACTGGTCAGTCTTGATTCTATTAAAGACAAGGAGGCGAGCATTATGCTTCACTTTCTTTATTTCCACCAATACAGCAATTCAACTATTAAACATATAAACTAACATATTTTCTGTTTGCAGTAACCAAAAAAGAACATTTCTTCCAGTTTAAAGGTATAACCTTTGTCTAAGAGGCTTCAAACTGCTCAAACTTCAAGTCCCACGAGCCTCTCCCCTTTAGTTAGTCCTGAGGCTGCACCCTTTCCGCCAATCCGGTGCTTGCCTCCCATATAAGAGTCCCCGATGCCAGGTTCTTTGCTCTTTTCTCTATCTTTGTCTATAAACCAATCCAACGTCAACGTTTAACAAACAATCCCTTGAATTCCGCGGCAAGGTAACTCCGATCTCCCGATTTGCGGCTTTATGGTCCAACAGGACAACTCGCTCCTTCACGGCATTATGCTGCTGGCGCCCTCACGCAGTTTTCTACTCATCTCCTCATCTCCTACAAGAGACAAATACATTATGAGGGTGGGAATGCATAGCCGTGTCACAAACAGAAGGCACAAGTTAAACATTATTCCCTTACGCATTCTAAAGGGTGGGATATAATGCTCATTTCCTTGTCTTTAATAGAATCAAGACTGACCAGTGTAGTTAGCATGGGCAATCTTCATTCTATGGCAAGACGGAGGCGAGCATTATGCTTGTTCAAAGCTCGCCACCACTCTATTAGTCATGTCTGACACTGGTTTAAAATAGAACGTTTTAAACGTGGATTCTGAGGACCAATCAGCTGCTTTCATTATGTCCTGCAAAGACACCCCTGCCGAAAATGCTCTCGAGGCCATTGCGCCCCTTACAGAATGCACGCCAAAAAGGGTTCCATCAATACCTGCGCATTGCATCACCTCCCTCACCGACCTGGTTATTGTTGCCGTAGCTATCGCATGGTGAGGCTTCCTATGTGCAATCAGCAGCTGAGTCACTCCTGGCGGGCCAATAAGCGCTGTCCCTGTCTCAAAGTCTTTGATGCTCTGCGCCACACACAATTTCTTGTTATCGGGAAAGTATGGGTAAGAAATTACTCTAGTCTCAGTCTTAGACCTCTGCACTATGGTGAATGCTACTCCTTCCAGGTAGAAAATCTTTCTGTCTTCTGCAGGGTTTTCACATCTGAAACTCTTCGACATGCTGTCAAACAAAGCTACATTGCTAATTTGCCTGAGAGTTGTGACCGAGATAGGCTCTCGTTTTCTGGCCATCTCATGAATAATTGAAGGATGTCGCGAACGTCCCATAGGCTCGCGTATTTGGGCTCAGGAGGCCTTCTCATTTGTATCCCTATCAGCAGTCTGTGCACTGCTGAATGCTCCCCTATCGGGCTACCTTCCACCTTATCGTGACCTGCGGACAAGGCAGATCTATACACTCCTAAAGTTCTACATGCGCAACCTTCTTGGAACCTAGCGACTAGGAAGTTAAGAACCTGCACTACAGGTGCTGAAACGGGATCCAACTGTCGGTCTACGCAGCATCGCGCCCATGAATCCGATGCTGAACTATAGCTCCTACTGGTGGAAGACACCCAGGAGTCTCTGATACAATCCACAGTGAGTTGCAAAATGCCTGGCAGTTCCCATCTCTTCCTGAAATTCTGCAAGCTATCAGATAAAGGCTGCCCACTTCCAACAGCGGGTGGCTCTGCCCAGTCGGGCTGGGGATGAAGTCCGGGTGATGCGGGACTATCCTCGGAAAATCTGAGGAAAGTTCCATTGCTACTGGAAACCGTGTCTGGGACTACTAATACCAACTCTGCTTGTTCTCTGCGAACCTTCATTAGAAATCTCGTGATCACGATGAATTGAGGGAATGCGTAGTGGACTTCTCCGGCCCAGGGCTGAAGGAACGCATCTGTACCCGCTGCTCCCGGGTCCACCCCCCAGCGGAAATACCTGTGCATCTGTGCGTTCAGTCTGGACACAAATAGATCTGTATCTAGGGGACCTCACACCTGCTGAAGGCTGTGAAATACCTAAGGAACAAACTTCCAATCGCTGGAATCTGCTAGATAGCACAAGTTCCAGTCTGCAACGTCGTTTTGTGCTCCTGGAAGATATTCCGCTGCTATTGCTATCTGATTCTGGAGGCAATAGTACCAGAAATCATTTGCTAGCTCTGCCAGCATCATTGACTTGGTACCGCCGAGCTTGTTAATATAGCGAACTGCTGAGATGTTGTCCATCTTTAGAAGTACACAGCATTTGGCTCTGTCTTTGGTAAAGACTTTTACCGCGAGGGAGCCTACTAATAACTCGAAACAGTTTATGTGAAGACGTAACTCGTCTTCGGACCATTTCCCCCCTGTCTCTATGTGTTCGCATCGGGCTCCCCATCCTGCTCTGCTCGCGTTGGACTCTATGATCAGATCTGGAACGTCACCGAATATGGCTCGACCGTTCCAAGCTTCCATATTCTGCAGCCACCAGTGCAGTTCTGTCGTGGCTTTATCGTCTAGTGCTATCTGCTGATAGTATGTGAGCCACCTGCAGATGCTTGATTTTGAGTCTTTGCAGGGCTCTGTAATGGAGTGGACCTGAAAAAATGGCCTGGATGGAAGCCACGAGCAGCCCCACTATCCTGGCTAGATTTCACAGGGAAATTACTTTCTTCACTAACACCGCTCTGATCTCTTTCTTGATCGCTCTCACTTTGAGGCTTGGTAGCTCTAGAGTTGCTCTTACCGTGTCTATTGTGAATCCTAGAAACTCGATCCTCTGGACCGGCTGTAGCTGAGACTTGTCTAGGTTCACCAGAAATCCCAGGGAGGACAGCAAGGAGAAAATCCACTGCATGTCTTTGGCTAGGGAGACTTTGTCTGCGCCTAGGACTAGAATATCATCCAGATAAATAATAATCTGGATCCCTCTTTCCCTTATGGCTGCGGCCACTGATGCGGCCACTGGACGCATCAGTTTGGTGAAGGCCCATGGTGCTGAGGCGAGGCCGAAAGGTAAGCACTTGAATCGCCACACTTCCCCGTTCCAGCGAAAATGCAGAAATCTGCGATGAGCTTGCTCTGTCAATATTGTCAGATATGCTTCTTTGAGGTCCAGGCGGGATAGCCAGTCCCCCGTGTGTGCAGCAGGTGTCATGGCCATCGTGCCAAGGACACAAACATTACAGGGCCACTTATACAGGAGGCCCGGATGGACACAGCCTGACACCTTTGGCACCAGGCTCATGAGAAACAATAGGCAGGAACATTTATTTGGGTCAAGAATACTTAACATAGGGAACTTTCATTACTACAGCAGCCCCACGTGTACTCTTAGGTGGAGCTGCTGCTATTGGGTTGCCTTGCACGTGCTGACTCTCTGGGAGTGGCAGGGTGTGGTAGACAAGCCAGGCCTAGTGGGCGTGACCCTCGATCACAGCTATATAAACTGCTCCAATCCCTGAGACAGACGCTTCGCGTTATTCTGCACTTCCATGCAGCGTAACGCTCACCGCCGCCTGGGGTTAAACTTACCTTTGGAATCCTGTTACCTGTCTCCATGCTTACAGTCTGAGGAACCTGCTCTCACCGATGCACGTCTTCCAATCTTCCAGAACGCTGACATTTTCATCTTGGCACTGCAGCTAACCTTCAAACCTTCCGGAACGCTGATATCTTCACCTTGGTACCTCAGCTTATCTTCAAATCTTCTGGGACACTGAAACCTTCATCTTGACACCGCAGCACGACGCGCTCCACCCGCGACTGCAGCACCTGCAAGTAAAAACAAAAGGCAAGGTTAGACACTTAACAGACATTAAGTTTAAGGTCGCGCTACCTCCGAACCTTGCGCTTTTCCTTAAACCATCATTCACCTGTTGTCGGACATTGCAGTTTCATCCATCTTCCTCCCGGCTGCGCTCCGCGCCTCCACAGCTGCTTTTGGGCCGCATTTCTACCTATTGGTAAGAAAACAGAAGAGAAAACGTTATTCAGGAATTAACAACAATATTCGAATCAATAATACCAAGACAGAAAACAGAAAGGGGAAAAGACAAGAGACATTGAGAGACACTTGCCATCAACCAAGGAAAAGCATAGTCGCAGCTGGACTGGACTATTACTTACCAGGGATCAGTGAAGGAACTATATCCCATCAACAAGCGTCCCTGCCCGAAGTAGCAGGACGGAGAACTCATCATCAATAATTAACAGGTGAGCATTATGGGCCGATACATGCCCACAAAAATTGCACCTTGGGTTCAAGGGTTAGAGAGGTACAACCGTCACCGACCAGCGCACTCACATTTTCTTATATCCACGCAGGACCAGTGCTTATCAGCAGGGGGAGAGACCTGGCGGGAGTGATCTAACTTCTGGGAGGGCTGCAACCGTGCCCCAACGCCTCCGCAGAGACCAGGTGAGCATAACAGAACGCAAAGCCTCCACAAATCTCTACCTGGGCGTGATGGAAACTTCAGAGACAGATCTAATGGCCCAATTACTAGGGGAATTACGGGCTGAAGTACATGCTTCAAGGCAGGAAACCAGTGCATTAAGGCGGGATCTTATTGTAACTTGAGAAAGAACTGATGACTTGGCAAGACAGATGCAGCAGGCACAAGCAGGCCAGGTTCCCTTGCCTGGGATAGCCCCCTCTTCCATGCCACCGCAATCAACACCAGTTCAGGTGGTTCCGCCAGGGGCAGTGCTTCTAGCCCCACCCAAACGCTTCAACAGCAATTCAAACAAGTTTGCCATGTTCGTGAACCAATGTCGTCTTCATTTCTTATGCAGACCAGGAGCCTTTCCTAATGATCAAGCCAAAGTTGCATTTGTACTTTCATACCTAGGAGGCAACGTGGCAGACTGGTCAATACCATTGGTAACTCGAGATGATCCTTTGCTTCGGAACTTTGGGGATTTCTAGCACGAGATGGAAACATTTTTGCCCAACATACTCAAGGACAAGCTCTGTACAACGAATTATTGTCGCTCAGACAGGGGAATCAAGATCTATTAACCTACATTGCAACCTTCAATCGACTCATAGCCCAAACCAACTGGCCAGAGGAAAAGAGAACTACGCTCTTTTATCAAGAGTTACATGGAGAACTTAAAGATGTGTTGGCTCAAGTTGTGAACCGACCTGAGGGGTGTGCGGACTACATAGACCTGACCGTACAAATCTATCATAGGTTGCAGAATAGGAAAATAGATCGAGCCAGAACAGTGGGAAGGTCAGTTTATGTGTGACCTCGTGAGAACCAGACCAAAGCAAACGAACAGTAAGAACCAATGCAAATTGGTAGGTTACAGAGTCCTCTTACCAAGGCGGAAAGAGAGAAAAGACAGCAACAGCTCTGCTTATATTGTGGTAAAGCATTGTGGTAAAGCAGGTCACTTCCACCGTGAATGCCCCATAAAGCCACCCAAGAAAATAGTTGGAGCAATGGACAAAAACAATGAAGAAGAAGAAGTACAGGACTCGGGAAACTCCAATGCCCGGCAAGCGTAGGGGTCCACTTGTCGAGCGAGAAAAAGGAATCCGTGCAGACCTCACATCTAGTCCTTCCGGTACTTTTGGTGAATCACAAGCAACCATCAGAAATACTTGCCTTGGAGGCATACACTGACAGTGGAGCGGTGGGAAACTACATTGACTAAGATGTGACTATCCGAATAGGCCTTCCTCTCCAACAAAAGCAGAAATCGGAAAATGTCACTGCAGCTATCATCCGGCCCGGTGACACAATACACTGAGAAAGTCAAGCTTCTGTTGCAGGACGGGCATCAAGAGGACATTACCTTTGATCTCATCGGAGCTCCGCAGTTCCAGATGATATTGGCAATGCCTTGGCTGGAGACCCATAATCCTAGGATCGACTGGCGAAAATGAGTTCTGACCTTTCTTCTAGACTGTGCTGACACCTGTTACAACAAAGACGTTGTCATCCTGAAACCAAAGAAAGGAATTGTGCTGGACCTCGCTGGCTCTTTACCACTTGAATACATGAATTACCAGGATGTCTTCCAAAAGGAGCAAGCCAACGTTTTGCCCCGCATAGAACCTACTATTTCCAAATAGACCTCATGCCCGGAGCTCAAATTCCCAGCAGTCGGATTTAGGCTCTAACAGAGCAGGAAAACCAACAACTTAAAACTTACCTGGATCAGTATCTGGCAAACGGTTTTATCCGCCCATCCAAGTCCCCTGCTTCCTCGCCCCTCTTCTTCATGCCTAAGAAGGAGGGGGAATTTAGAACCTGTATTGACTACAGAGCAATCAATCAGATCACAGTAAAAAAACAATAACCCTTACCACTTATACCAGAATTCCTGGATCACGTGAAGCATGCTCAGATTTACACCAAGTTGGATTTGCGAAGGGCCTACCATCTTGTGAGAGTCAAAAAGGGAGACGAGTGGAAGACGGCCTTTTGCACGAAGTATGGCCTCTTCGAATACCAGGTCATGCACTTCGGGTTATGTAACGCCCCTGCGGCGTTCCAATTCTTTATGAATGACGTGCTCCGTGAGCTATTGGACGTTTGCGCACTTGTCTGCATAGATGACATTCCCATCTACTCAAATTCCAAGGAAGAACATATCGGTCATGTCCGGCTATCTCAGAGAAGCTTCGACAACACCAGTTGTAATGCAAGCTGGAAAAATGTTTCTTCCACGTTACCGAGGTCAAATTTCTCAGTTTCATGCTCACAGCACAGGGCGTACATATGGACACACGAAAGGTGGACGCAATCCTCCAATGGCCCTCACCAACATCCACGAAAGGAATACAAAGCGTGCTCTGCTTTGCTAATTTCTATTGCCGATTTATACCTGGGTTCTCACAAATTGTAGACCCAATTACCTCCCTGTTGAGAAAGAACAAGAAATTCCATTGGTCCACAGAAGCTGAAGAAGCCTTTAGGAAGCTGAAACTAGCATTTACAACAGCACCACTTCTTCGACACCCTCGACCAAACCTGCCATACATAGTTGAAACAGACGCTTCAAACTTAGAAATGGGAGCAGTATTGTCCCAACGGGACCCGAAAGCAGGACAGTTACATCCCGTCGCATTCTGGTCCCGCAAATGTTCTGCCCCCGAATTGAAACGCGATCACGGATAAAGATAAAGCAGCATTCAAGGCATGGAGACACTATCTTCTTGGGGCGAGACACACAGTCACCGTCATCACGGACCACCGTAACTTACAATACTTGAAGACTGCTGAAGTGCAATCCTCACGTCAACTTCATTGGGCACTCTTTTTGCCAGGATACAACTTTATTATCACCTATAGACCTGGAGTACGGAATGGAAAAGCAGACGCACTATCACGCATGAGTGAAGAAAAAGACGAAAAGCAAGATGATTGGTGGTGTCGCATAATGGAAGGGGAAGGTCATTCCACATTCTAGCAGCAGCGACAGAGAAAGCACTGCCACCCTTACGGGCCAGCTTAAAATAAGGTACAACCACCCGCCGGGTGGTAAGAGAACAGAGGATGCGGGAGAGCTGATAGGGAGCAAATTTACTTTGCAAATATTCTGCTCCAGATCCATAAAATGCCCGATGTACTATGCACATAGACTTGAACAGAATACGCTGAGCAACAGGGAGCCAGTGAAGTTGTCACAGTACTGGGGTCATGTGGGCTCCAAAAGGAGGGCGGATGATGGAACGGGCTGCAGCATTTTGAAGCAGCTGCAGCGGGCCAATTAGGTAGGCAGGTTGCGCCAGATAAAGTGAGTTGCAGTAGTCAAGGACGCTAAGGACCAAGGCAGCCACAACTGGGGCCTGACTGGCAAAGGGGATGAAGGGGAGGACTTTTCGAAGAACCCTAAGTTTGAAATTACCTGATTTGCAAACTGCTCCAACTTGCTCATCCATAGTCAGGGTAGCTGAGGAACGAACTCCAAGGTTCCTTACTGATGAGACGGGTATAGGAAGTGGGCCCAATGACGGAGCCAGAAGTCGGCCATCCAAAACACATAAGGGGTAGAAGTACCCACAACGAAGACTTCAGTTTTTGTGCCGTTTAGCTTGAGCCAATTCAGCGTCATCCATAGACCAAGTTCCTCCAGACACTTTTTTAATCTGTAGGCTGTTTCAAGTTTGGTTAGGTCAAGACGGACCAGTAGCTGGGTATCATCCATCATTCCCGAAGAACAAATCCAAACCAAGATCGCTGCCACCACGTGTGTAGATGACTTAAAAACCTGTTTGCAGTCCCAGATGAATCAGTCAACACAACAGGAATGGCTTTCAAACGGAGACCGGTACACCATCGAAAACAATCTTTCATATTTTCAAGGATGTTTATATATCCAGGACAAGAAACTGCAGAATAGTGGAAGGACATCCAGGAATAGCCAAAATGCAGGCTAAGATAAAACAAAACTGCTGGTGGCCAATTTGGAGAAAAGATATTGCCCAGTTTATTGCAACCTGGGGTGTCTGCGTGCAACACAAATCTCAGAAGCAAAACCCTGCTGGTTTACAAGGTCCCTTGATGGTGCCACTAGCACCTTGGCATACACTATCAATGGACTTTATCACTGATCTTCCTCCCTGCAATGGTTACAACACCATCTTACTGATTGTGGATTTATTTTCCAAAATGGCCAATTTCATCCCTCTGAAGGGACTTCCATCTGCATCGACTCTCGCTACTGTGTTTATAGAACAAATTGTCTGATTGCATGGATTCCCATCAATATTAGTATCCGATCATGGAACTCAATTTGTTTCTGCCTTTTGGAGAAGGTGTTGTACAATTGCCAAAATTTACCTCTGGTTGTCCACAAGCCATCACCCTCAAACTGATGGGCAAACCGAGTGAACTAATCAGAGGCTAGAGCAGTATTTAAGGTGTATGCTACAACACTCCGAAGACTCCTGTAAAAACATACTCTGGGTAGCCGAGTATGCATACAACAACTCTGTTCACCTGAGTACTGGGTAAGCCCCATTCTATGCTATGCACGGAAGACATCCACGGACATCAATGTTTGATCCACTCGATACTCTGGAAATGCCAGCAATAAAAACCTTGCTTAAAACCATCACTCAAGTTCTTGAAGAAGCGACAGAACATTTGACTAAGGCCAAAGAAAGACAAAAACTGTTTGCTGACCAGCACTGAAAAGAAGCTCCTGATTACCTGATTGGGAATAAAGTCTGGTTAGCATCCAGATACATGCAGTTGAAAGGACCAAGGGCCTTCTGCCCCAGATATTTGGACCCCTATACTATCAAAGCAATAATCAACCCTGCCGTTATGAAATTGGAATTACCATCTCACATGAAGATTCACCCAGTATTTCATGTCTCTCTCCTGAAACGAATGAAACTGGATACACGGATTAGTCCTTCACCAGAGCCTGAATTATTAGATGGGGAACCGGAGTATGAAGTTAAATCCATCCTGGAATCCAAGGTGGTTCGTTCCAAATTGTATTACCTTATAGACTGGAAAGGTTACAGACCTCAAGACCGAACATGGGAACCCAGTGAACTTGTCCATGCTCCACGTTTAATCAGGCAATTCCATCACAATAATCCCACCAAGCCAGGACCAAGAGGAGGACCATCCTTGAGAGGGGCCTTGAGGAGGAGTGCTGTCATGGCCATCGGACCAAGGACACAAACATTACAGTGCCACTTACACATAGGGCCCGGATGGACACAGTCATGGCGCCTTTGGCGCCAGGCTCATGAGAAACAATAAGCAGGAACATTTATTTGTGTCAAGAATACTTTTATTATGAACATGGCACCTCATTTTGGGTGCCAAGTGTATTTAACATAGGGAACTTTCATTACTACAGCAGCCCACGTGTACTCTTGGGTGGGGCTGCTGCTATTGGGGTGCCTTGCACGTGCTGACTCTCTGGGAGGGGCAGGGTGTGGTAGGCAAGCCAGGCCTACTGGGCGTGCCCACGATCGCAGCTATATAAGCTGCTCCAATCCCAGAGGCAGAAGCTTTGCGTTATTCAGCACTTCCATGCAGCGTAACGCTCACCGCCGCCTGGGGTTAAACTTAGCTTTGGAATCCAGTTACCTGTCTCCCTACTTACCATCTGAGGAACCTGCTCTCACTGATGCGCGTCCTCCAATCTTCCAGAATGCTGACATCTTCATCTTGGCACCGCAGCTCGCCTTCAAACATTCCAGAACGCTGAAATCTTCACCTTGGTACCTCAGCTCATCTTCAAAACTTCTGGTACGCTGACACCTTCATCTTGACACCGCAGCACGACGCGCTCCACCCGTGACCCCAGCACCTGCAGGTAAAAACAAAAGGCAAGGTTAGACACTTAACAGACATTAAGTGTAAGGTCGTGCTACCAACGAACCTCGCGCTTTTCCTTAAACCATCTCTCACCTGTTGTCAGACATTGCGGTTTCATTATCTTCCTCCCGGCTGCACTCCGCGCCTCCACAGCTGCGTTTGGGCTGCATTTCTACCCATTGGGAAGAAAACAGAAGAGAAAACGTTATTCAGGAATGAACAACACCATTGGGAGCAATAATACCAAGACAGAAAACAGAAAGGGGAAAAAACAAGAGACATTGAGAGACACTTACCATCAACCAAGGAAAAGCATAGTCGCAGCTGGACTGGACTATTACTTACCAGGGATCAGTGAAGGAACTATATCCCATCAACAAGCGCCACTGCCCGAAGTAGCAGGACAGAGAGCTCATCATCAATAATTAACAGGTGAGCCTTATGGGTCGATACATGCCCAAAGAAATCGCACAACAGGTACAACAGTCACCGACCAACGCACTCACTTTTTCTCATATCCACGCAGGAGCAGTGCCACCAATTGTCGCCGTCCACACCTTATCAGCAGGGGGACAGACCTGACGGGGGTGATCTAACTCCTGGGAGGGCTGCAACCGTGCCCCAACGCCTCTGCAGAGACCAGGTGAGCGTAACAGCAGGTTCCTGAGGAGATGAATCCCCTCCATCTTGAAGTAGTTGTATTTCAACCATTTGTTTAGGTTCTTTAGATTGATGACGGGTGTACCTTTTCTTTCCTGCGCACAAGAAACATATTGCTGATAAAACCTGTTTCTACTTGGGTCTCGTGTTCTATTGCATTCTTTTGCTAAAGTTTTGCTAACTCGCTCTGGAGAAGAGCCACTTCTAGCTTCGGCATGAAAATCGGATGAGGTTCTTGCCACTGAATGGGGGACGCCTAGGAAGTCTATGCCCAACCCTTCTATTGCGTGTCGCACCCATGCATCGCTGGATAAGGTATACCATGCGCTCAAAAATTGGAGGGTCCTGCCCCCTACTTTTATGTTGGGCGTACTCACCGCCAGAAGCTCTGGGGTGCCTGTAGGCTCCTCTCTGTCTGCGGCCTTTGGGAACCTCGCTCTGGAAGGGAAGAAGGCATCTTTCTGCCTCCCTTCCCAGTACTGTGCTCGATGGCCTTGGGGTCTGCGATGGAAGGCAAAGCGACCGGACGCCCGACCCCTCTGATGTCCGGTCCCCGCAAAAACATGCCCTGGAAAGATCTTTGAATGGAACTTTGTGTTTTCTCGAGGGCCGAGTAGGTTCCTACAAACTGGGCCATTTCCTTGGCAAATGCTTCGCCAAAGAGAAGTCCTTTGGCTCCTTGCCCTGCTTCATAGGACGAGAGATCTAAAGGTCGATCTTTATAAGCACGCCTCTCCTCCTCTCAGATGAAAGGGAGCAGTTGGCATTCCCCAACAAGCAGAGTGTGTGCTGCACCCAGTTGGCTAAGGTGACAGGGTTTATAAGGGTTCCGGTGTCTTTAGCCTTTTCTGCTAGGCCTATGATCTTTGCCAATGGACCGGCCAGGTCGAGTACCTTGTCCTGATATCCCCTCCATGCTCTGTCTACGCCCTTAGGGACGTCTCTGGAGGCCTTTGTCACAAAGGTGACCATTTTTGGGTCCAGGTCGGGGGTCTCCGATAACTTATCGGGTAGGTCTGGTCGGAGACATTCTGCTCTCATCCGCGAGCGTACCTCTTTGTCCAGGGGCTTTCTTTTTTTTTTATATATTGTATTTATCATTACACACAGGTTATGCACTTACATCTGCAATGTTCAATTTGCAAGTATACAACATATACATGTTAACATACTCGAAAATTTGTGTTTTCTTGAACAGTTATCTCTGCCAAATATTGTTTATACCGTGCCCATATGTTCCTAGGTTTAGAGGGGGGCATTACTGAGTCTATATACAGTTCCTCGGTGTTGTTGACCCACATCATGTCTCTGTTCCAATCCTCCATTATTGGAGGTTTTTTGTTCTTCCATTTCATTATTATGGCCCTTTTAGCTATCAGTAGGCTTATATTCAGTAGCTTTCGCCAAGTCTGGTTCATTTTTTCGATTGCCCCAAGCATACACATCTGAGGTGTCCATTCCACCGGCTGGTCTGCCATTCTATCAAGAGCTCCACAGACCTCAGACCAGTATTGTCTCAGTTCCACACAATTCCATAACATATGAAATATATTAGCATTTTCAGAGTTGCACCTCGGACAGGTTCCAGGTGAAGTGGGATATATTCGCCTGAGCTTTAATGGTTTGTAGTGCGTCCTATGAACTATGTTGTAGTGAATCAGTTTGAATCTTGAATTGCAGGATATCAGTCTGGTCAAAGCACAGATCTGGTTTTATAGAGACCCGATGCCGTAATTTTTTGAATCCCCCTGTGTAAATGTATCCTAATCCCATGTTTAGTTCAGGTTCTTCTGGGAATGTTGGGTAGATGTGCTATGTAATGGTTGCCACTCTTTGTTATTGTTGTTTATGCGCAGTAGTGTTCCCCACCGTATCTTTGATGTCCTCCCACTGGATAAAGCGCTTCTCTAAGAATAACTGTCCCCATTGCGTAATGCCTCTAGCACTCCAATGTTTTGCAGTCTCACTCTCCATGGAGAAGGGTGTAAGAGGGTCACCCCATATCGGCATGCTTGGGTGATATAGCTTACTGACACCAAATATGTCAGCAATTTTGGACCATGCAGTAGTAGTGACCTTAGATGGGTTTATCGTGTTGTATTTTTTAGGGGTAGGCCTGGTTATCCTTTGCAGGGCCAGCGTCGCCTCTCGCTCCCTAGAGGAGGTGGGTGGGGGACAGGGTTTAGGAAACATGTGGCCCAACCCGCTGCATGAAGCGCCTGCGCTGCTAGGTAGTACAATTCCATGTCTGGAGCCATCAGTCCGCCCCTGGGGTAGGTGTCTGTCAAAACCCTCCAGCTCAGTCTAGGGTGTCCACCCCAAATAAATGTTGTGCAGGCGCTGTTAATTTTTGAGAACAAAGCACGGCCCGGCCATACCGGTACCGTACTAAAGAGATAAAACAGTTTCGGCAATATCACCATTTTGATCAGTGCTAGCCTCCCAGTCAGTGATATGGGCAGGGCGCTCCAACGCTTCATCTTGGCACACAGTGCTTCTGCCAGCACATTATAGTTTAATGCGCGGGAGAGTTGGGCGGTTCTAGCTTTATGAGTGCCTAGATAAACAATGTGTATCGGACTCCATATAAGTCTGTGTAGGTTTTGGGGTTGTATGGTATCATCAGTGAGCGGGAATATCTCCGACTTATTGGGGTTCAGGCGTAGTCCTGAGTAATCTCCAAACCTTTCTACTACAGCTAGCACCTTGCCCAACGTGTGGTCAGGATTTTTTAGATAAAGTAGGATGTCATCTGCATATAGTGTTATAATTTGTAGTTTGCCCTCAAGCCATATCGCAAATTTGATGTAGCGTGATCTAAGAATGTCTGCTAAGGGTTCTATGACTAGTGCGAAAAGTAGTGGGGACAATGGGCAGCCTTGCCTGGTGCCTCCTTGCAATTCCAGTATGTCTGTGAGGGACCCATTAATTCTTATCTTCGCATGGGGTCGCGTATATAATATCTGAATCCATTTTATGAGTTTGGGGCCGAACCCGTAATTCCTCAGTACTCCGAATAGGAAGGGCCATGAGACAGTGTCAAATGCTTTCCACATATCGAGGGAGACGGATATACCCTGAGTCTCGGGGGGTATTGTGGTTATGATTTGATGGCATCGTCTTATGTTTGTTGCTGTGGACCTGCCCATTATAAACCCTGCCTGGTCCTCATGTATCATGTAAAGCATCAATGGTGTAAGTCTGGTCGCTAGTATCTTCGCTAGGATCTTGGCGTCATTATTTATAAGAGATAACGGCCGGTATGACCCACATTCTCCCGGGGGTTTCCCTGGTTTAAGCAAGAGTGTAATTATAGCTTTTCTGGTGGTTTCAGGGAGTTCACCTATTTCTAATGCTTCCGTCCAGACGGCATGTAGTCTGGGGGCCAATAAGAGACTAAACTCCTTGTAAAATTCAGCTCCCAGACCATCCGTGCCTGGTGCTTTCCCATTTGGAAGTGCCTTTATTGCTTCAGTTATTTCAGCCTCTGTAATCGGCTCTTCCAGTGATTCCCTAGTTGCATCAGCTATAAGAGTTGTTGGTATCTGCGAGAGATAATGCTCTATTTCGGCGTCTGTGACGGTACACTGAGGAGAGTATAGGTCTCTGTAGAATGTGTGGAATGTTTCCTCTATGTTGTTCTGATCTGTGGATATTGTGCCATCCGACATTTGTATGCAGGGTATAGTAGTGGGACCTCTCTCTCCACGCACCGCTTTAGCTAATAGCTTCCCCGGGCGCTCTCCTTCCCCATATCTACGCGCCGCAGCAGGTCTATCAAAGTATCTGACCTCTTGTTCTGCTGCTTCCATATATTCCTCCAATTTGGTTTTTATTTCTGAACTAAGTTGGGGTGACGGGGAGGTTGCATACTGGGATTGCAATGTTGTTATTTGTGTTTCTAGTCTAGTTAGCCTCCCCCTGATGTCTTTGAGAATTCCGCCTTCTGTGGATATTGACTGGCCTCTAATGCATACTTTAAATGCTTGCCATAGTGTAGCCTGTCTGGCGACCGAATGTTCATTAATGTCAAAGTATTCTTGTATATATTGTTCCATTGAGTTTTTATATACCGGGTCTTTTAGGGCTGCGGGTTTAAATCTCCATGGTGGCCTGTCACTAACCTTGTCAGGGATTCGCAGTGTCAGTTGTATCGGGGAGTGATCCGAATAGGTCCTAGGGTGCATGTGGGAGTCTGTTACCCATGCCATGCTGTCTCCATCTATTAGCCATAAGTCAATTCTGGAGTGCATGTCATGGACAGTGGAATAATACGTGTATTCTCTACTGGTGGGGTATAATGTTCTCCAGGCGTCTTTTAGGCGCAGGTCTGACATGTGCAGGAGTATTGTATTCGCTGCTTTAGTATGTGTCGTTGTGCGATCAAGTTGTACATCTAGAATTGTATTAAAATCCCCTCCACATAGCACCTGAGCCGTAGGGTAACTCGCCATCTTTTCAAATATTGCAGAGTAGAAGTTTGGATGGTCAATATTCGGACCATATATATTAAGGAGAACTATTTCTTTATCACAAAGATTGCCATGGAGCAAAACATATCTCCCTTCTGGGTCACATTCATCTTTGATGCATTCAAACGGTAGCGTTTTGTGTATCAATATCGCAACCCCTCTCGCCCGGGATGAGTATTTTGTAAAGTATTGATGTGTCCCCCAGTTCGGCACCAGTTGTTCGCCCTGTCGGGGGCCCGTATGGGTCTCTTGCAGGAAGATTATCTTAGCGGCCTGCCTGTTGAGGTAAGCCAGGATCTTCCTTTTCTTGATCCTAGATCCTAGGCCCCTTACATTCCAGCTTAGTACATTAATATCATCCCTGCCTGTTTTAGCCATTATCTATATGGTGTTTGCTCTCATATGCATACCAATGTATTACTCTTGTGTGCTCAAATATCTTTGTGTCCATAACCTGTGTGTTTTTCCGTTTTTCTTCCTTCATTACATAACAAAATCCCAACACCTCCAAGGTAGTCCCACCCCCTCCCTCACAGTTCCCCGAACTTCAACTGTGCCATTAGGTTTCCCCCCTTCCCCTCCCAACAACATCACGAGCACCCGCTGCAGGGGGGGGGCTGCGGCGTCTCCAATGCCTGTGCCAACATTAATTATGAGTGTTATATCCAGTTCTAGCTTGTTGCTCTCACTAATATAACGTCTTTAGGTTGAGGTTTCGAGTATACTCTCAAACATGAGTCTTTAGACTTTCCGGGTGTCAGCCTCCTGGAAGGAAACCTTTGTCATTGCAGTTCCTTTCTATTTCTTGAACGCGGTTGCAGTGATCTGGTCTCCAAACTACGTAGATCGCCATCCTATCAGGTTTGTCCATTATTGGGGGGAATATGTGTTTCTATAAAGTTTGCTGCTTCTTCAGGGAATGTGAAAAAATATGACTTATTTTGATGTTGGATCTTAAACCTGGCAGGGTAGAGCATTGCATACTGCACCTGCCGTTCGCGCAGCATTTTCTTAACTCCTGTGAAGAGCTTCCTTTCCTGTTGCACGGCCAAGGTGAAGTCTGGAAAGATGCGTATTATGTTTGCTTCCCATTTTAGCTCATGTTTTTCTCTGGCTGTTTTCAGGATCAGGTCCCTGCCCCTATAGTTTATCAGGCGTGCTATTATAGGCCTGGGATATGCCCCGGGTTTCGGTTTCGGGGCTAGTGCCCTATGCGCCCTCTCCACAATGAACATCGGTGATCAACCCGGGTCTCCTAATAGTGTACGTAGAAGGTCCTCCACAGCTTTCTCCATTGACCCCTTAATTGCCTCCTCGGGTACACTGATTATGCGGATATTGTTTCTTCGCGACCTTGCTTCGAAATCTTCGCACTTGGACTTCACCATCCCTAGTTCAATAGCCATTGTGGACACTGTGTTCTTGAGGGCCTCCAAGGAGTCCTCATTGCCTGAAATCCTAGTTTCTGCTTCGGTAATGCGAGAGTTTGTTTTGTCAAGTTGCGTTTTTATATTTGCAACACTCGCTGTGATTCCATCTAATTTATCTGTGAGCGCCGCAAAGCCTTGCTGCATAGCTTGAAAGACAGCCTGAGGATCCATCATGGAGGCCGATGGGGTTTGCTTTTCCTGTACGGGAATTTCTTCTTCCCTCTCGAGCTTGGCGTCTTTCTGCATCGTGGTCGTATATTTGTCTATTGTGCCTTTGCTCTTTTTAGGGCCAAAGTTCTTGGGCATCGTTCCTGATCCGGAGGGTATATCTGAAAGGGTTATTCCAGGATTCCCCTTTCGTACTGTCTTGTCTTTGCACTATATCACGGGGGGCCAAGGTGTTGTAGGGAGTAGGGTGATATCTGGTCTCCGGCGTGCTTTGTATTGTTGTAGTTAGTCGGTTGGGCGGCTTCCGAGGAGAGTTTTCGTTGGTGGTGTCAGCCTCCGGCCTCCAGATCAATGTCCTGATGTAGATACACCACGCGTCCCCAGAAGGGTAGAGTTGTCTAGGATTCTTTTTATGTGGTGTCGGCGCCGGCGTTCTAGGGGGGGGGCATGATTGTCGGTCCTGCTTTGCACTTTGCCATGTTATTCAGGCTGCCAAGTTAGCTGTGCAGTGGTCCGCTATCCCCACTCTGCCTGTCGAGGGGGCCTTATATTTAATTGCTTGAGTGTCTTGATCGCCCCTGGAGGGGGGACGTAGCGATGGTGCTGTTGCCCTGCAAATGTTTAGTGGTCGCCACTAGCTTCCTCTATGGGCCCCGTTGTACAAGCAAGTGAACTGTCCGCTTGTTTTGCTGGTATGCGTTAGCCCTCTGTCTGCTCCCGGGTACTAGTGGATCCGAGAGGGGGAGGAGGCCCGGACGAGTGCCGTTCATAGGGAGGGCACCGGGCCCTCTCACGTTCCCATGGTGTTGTGGACCGATTGCTCCTTCCCCGTCGTCTATGTTTGCAGCAGATCAAGCTGACGTCGAGACAATCCGCCCTCCCGCCTTTCTTATACTTCCTTGTGGGGAGCCGGTGTGCCGCCCATGGGCTGAGCGGGGGGGGGCAACCGGCGCGTGGAGCGGGCCCGGCTTACCTTCCCCGCGGCGGGCCTCGCCGGCGGTGGGTTCTCCCCTTCCAGGAAACGCTGCTGTGTTGAGGGTGGAGGGAGCCTGCAGGCACTCGATGGTATACGGAGCGCCCGCGACTCTTCGCCGCCTGGATAACTCGGGCGGCTGGCACCGCCGCCGTGAAGTTCTCGGGCCGGACTCCTCCCCTCTCTCGCCGGCTGCTGTGTTCAGTATTGCCTCTGGAGTCCTGGAGTTCACAGTTCAAAAACCACTTGGCCATTTTGTCCCAAATTTCTTGTGGGCAATCCTTAGCTGGTGCCACACGTTCACTGCAAAATTCACGTGAAACCGGAATCAGCAAGTTGTTTTTTTTGGCATTATGGCCCTGGATACTGCCGGAGCTTACACGAGAGCCGCCATTTTCTCTCGTGCGCAACAGCGCCCCCCGTCCAGGGGCTTTCTTATGTGCTGCGCCATGTAGAGCGCTACCTTGGGTGAGGGCACCCACTCTTCGGACTTCAGATGCCTGATGGCTTCTGGGTCGAACATGTTGTTCGTATTCTCCTCTTCCTCGTGGGTTGGTGTGTCTATTTCGGGGTGCCCAGGGAGGTCCTCTTCCTCCCCACCTTCACCATCAGGCGAGTAGCCCTCATCTACGTCCCCTGGATTATTCACCCATGGGACAGGGGGACTGGGCTGGCGATCTGCTGTCTTCGCCAGGAAGGCCTTTTTTAGTCTTGTGACTGGATCGTCATCCTTTTGGGGGTTGGGGTCGACCTTCCTTTCCTTGCTCAGGGGGTCAAAGAGTCTCTGCTCTTCCGAGCTGTATGCCCCTGTTCAGCCCCTTCCAAGAGTGTCTAGCCGACGTGCCTTCGCCTGGGCTGAGTGCCCATTTTTTTCTGGAGGATCTAGCATCCATGCTTCTAGTATGTCCAGTCTGTGCGCAATTGGCTGAACGCCCTCTGTGACAGCTTGGGACAGTGAATCTCCCACATTTTTTTTAGAATTGAGTGAAAGCTCTGTTTCTTGCTGTGAGGGCTCTTCCCCCCACTCCTCTTCGCTATACTGCGGTGTTGTGGAGTGATCATCTCCATATTGAGCCATCTCTCCTTGTGTTAGCTAAGCTAACTTTCTTCCGTCGGCTGGTTGGCTCTCTGTGTGAAGCAGCTATATTTTCTGGCTGCAGGCCTTCAATCTACACCCAATCGTGGTGCTGTTGCTGTGTTATAAACTGTGCTTAAAACAGCAGACTGTGCAGGCCTTGCGCTCGCGAGTCGACAATATGAATGTCTTTATATATATTTATATATATTTTTCTTTTGCACTAGCACTCGCTCCCCGTGACACACTTTGCTCCTCTCTCTATGACAAACTGCGCGAATTCAACAGAGGGTCCCAGGGGATGACGGGAAGGATATCTGATCCTCTGCTCCCTGTCCTAAAGCGTGTTGTTCGTGCAAACTACTCTGCGGAGCGGGCCGGCTGCCTCACGCCAGCGTATGTGCTCGCGGCTCCGGCGCCGCCTCTACTACTAATGAATGTAAATCGAGTGCGCGGCTGCGACTGAGGCGTTCCCACGAACGTAGGTAACGGTGCCCGCCACACTCTGAGGTATTATTTTGTTAAAGTATGCGCGCTGCGTTAAGATATATATACGCTATCTCTAGAACATGCGCGCTGCGTTTACATGTGAAAGTATATAATATTCTTGACTGAATGGAAAAGCTTAGAAATAAATCACTTAACTGTTGTAATGGCAGCAAAAAGAAAGAGGAAAGAACCTGGCATCGGGGACTCTTATATGGTTGGCAAGCACCGGATTGGTGGAAAGGGTGCAGCCTCAGGACTACCTAAAGTGGAGAGGCTCATAGGACTTGAAGTTTGAGCAGTTTGAAACCTCTTAGATGAAGGTTAAACCTTTAAACTGGAAGACATTTTCTTTTTTAGTTACTGCAAACAGAAAATATGTTAGTTTAAATGTTTAATAGTTGAATTGCTGTATTGGTGGCAATAAAGAAAGTGAAGCATAATGCTCGCCTCCGTCTGGTCATAGAATTGAAACGATCACATTTCTTCCTGTGGAGGTTTCTGTTCTCTTGGGAACATAGGAAGTTCAATAGTAGCAGTTTCCATATTGTTTAAAGAATTTGCATTTACCTTAATTTGAGGGTGAGGAGAAATTGTATTAGTTTTTGCTGCTGAAGTCGAAGGAACTTCAATTACCCCTGAACCTGTTTTGCTCCCGGATTGATTGCTTATTATATTTAATGTGAGTTTGAGAGTAAGACGGATCAAGCTAATGTCATTTTTGACCACACTTATTTCCTTATATAGAGCCGAGAGCTTGGTCCATGGGGCCGCACAGCCATGGCCTGGGAGATATTGAGGGCAGAATTGCAATACATTTTCATTCCAGGATTATACTTGATCGGCTGTGGTAGAGTAACAGTTGGCCTAGGATGCCCTGTAAAAGCCATTTGGCATACTCAGCCTTCTCCAATGCTAGATGGGAGTGAGGCGCTACGTGCATTTGATGCTTGTTAGTATCTCAAATCTATTGTTGATCATTTGGATATAGAACATGCCCCTCCTAATAATCCATGCTTTGCAAATATTCCTGGTTCTTACACATTGTGCGTACGGTGGCTTGAGTTGTGGTTGTTTGAGAACCTTTGACATAAAGACTGGCACTAGCTACAGGGAGAACAGTGAGGAAGAAGAATGACTTTAAAACATCTTAAAGTGAACTATAATGCAGCTCAAGGATGTTGAAGTCCCCGTTAGACCTGCTTGATTGATTCACGTGTGTGCCAGCATTGGTGGATTTTGCTGCTGTAGGTAATGCTGTGAAGAAATTGGGAGGAGCCCCAGAGGAAATCAATCCCATCTGTCCTGCTGACCTAGTTATACAGGTGGACACCAACAAAATGGCTGACAGTATATGCAAAGACTTCTAAAGATATTGTGCTCAAATTTAGTAAGCACCTTCGGCAAGTTGAGTTCTTGGAAAATGTCTGAGATTGTCTTTGCTTGGACTAGCCAGCTGCCCTTTCTGTTTATGCCACCGTTGCTTACATGTGTCCTGAATATGGAGGGACGGCAGCTTTGTTTCCTGTCGATCTAGTTAACATTCGTTACCCACAACAAACGATTAGTGAAAAGATAAAGTGAAGTACAGGCAGAAATACCTGGAGGCAGTGAGCATTTTTAGAGAGTCCATCGATTTGAGCAAGGAATCCAGAGTTTACAGAGCTTAATCAGTTGGATCTTAGGACAGTGGTTTCTTGCCGAAGTGACCCCAAGTGGTCTCAGTATAAAATAGAAGTTCCTGATATGAAGAATGAATTTGGGAGCTGTTTGAGAGTAAAGAAAGGGTTTAAAAGATTCCAGATTGCCCCAGAACATACAGTGCCAATGTCAGGTTTAAGCACAATGGTTGTGATTTTGGGATTGGTCATGGCTCAGCAGTGATTTCTGCTGTTACTAGCTATACCAACACCAGTAATGGAGCTATAGGTCAGTTTGCACCTCATCATTGCATCAGTAACATAAAGCTGGACAAATGCACCCAGTCAACAGCTTCCGCAATGATTCCCGAAGAAATCCAGGTACACGGCGCAAGCAAGACCACCTCGGTTTTGATCAGATCCCAACTGTAAGTTTGACAGGTTCGTTTTGAATATAGGTTTTCAATAGGCACATAGATAAGATGCATTCTTGATTATCTTTTTAAGTATATTGAAGTGTGTGATAAGGAGACTTCAGGAGACAGGCGGATGCTGAAAGAATATTTATTCTAATGGGTAAAGGGTCCTTAGCAAAACAAAGAATATAGTCTTCAGGTTTCCTTCACCAGTGTTTGGCCCTTCCAGAGTAGATTGAGGCAGTCCCCAACCTTGTCCTATCTCGTGGTGTCCGGATAGGCCCACCACTCCGGTCTTCGTTCCTCGTCCTCTTCTCTTTCCTGGAAAATGAGAGAACCTCGTCAGTTTCATTTGGCGCGCTTTTATAGGCTTCCCTAGTTTCAAGTCCCCACCAATCGGCATCAGCCTTGTCTGGTTTACACCTTATTGGCTGCTGAGGGGTTGTCCCGCCTCCCTTAAAGGCTGCCGTGCTAGCGTGCACCATTTCCTGCTTCCAGAGTCCTGGGGAACGTTGGAGGCGATCACGTGATCGTGACCGTGATTGCGTTGGGTATGGGCGGGCTCTGGGTGCCTTCCAGCCGCAACCCGCTCCGGGGCTGCCGCGGTGCACGCCATTCTGAAGGGCCAGTCGCCCCCACCCGACGCTGCCATGGTGTGCGTTCGCCTTCGCCCCCCCCCCCTTCGGGGTCGGGTTTCCTGTCAGGTGAGCGCAGCTGTGATGCACCGCATTTCCGAGCAGCGGCTCGCGTTCCCTTGCTCTCGGCGCCTATGACAGCCGAGAGTGAAGGGGCCGACCGCTGCCTTGGTTCTCAGGGGCCCCGATCACCGGTGCGCCCAACCCCACCTGCGGGCGCCGAGGCGCATCCCCACACATCCCCACCCCAGTCCCAGGCCGTTCGGGCCGGGAAGCACACCTAGACAGGTAGTCGGCCACCAGCTGAAACCTGGCCGGTTTGTTTAACGTGAGGAAGTCAAAAGGCTGGAGGGAGAGGAACCAGCGGAGCACTCTCTGGTTGGTGTCCTTATGTCGCGCAAGCCACTGCAACGGGGGGTGGTCCGTGTACAAGGTGAAACGGCGACCCAATATGTAGTACCTAAGGGAGTCGTTGCCCATCGGATGGCCAAACATTCTTTCTCTATGGTGGAATAGGCAGCCTCATGAGGCAGCAGCTTCTGGCTGATAAAGCATACAGGATGCAGGTCACCCCCCGGTCTTGTGAGAGTACAGCCCCCAAGCCCTGGTTCGAGGCGTCTGTTTGTGTTGGTGGGAGTCGGAATATCGTGTATAGCCTGAGTCTTGGATAGTTGCGGTTTCAGGACACCCCCACCCATTATGTGCCCCAGGTATTTGGTTTCATGGGTTCCGATCGTGCTTTTTTTGGGGTTTATATGCAAACCAGCCCTATGCAGATCGGCCACCACCAGTTCCAGATGGCTCAGATGGGCTTCCCAGGACTTGCTATACACCACAATGTCATCCAGATAAGCGGCTGCATATCCGTCATGTGGTCGTAAAATGATATCCATTAACCTCTGGAATGTGGCGGGGGTGCCGTGTAGTCCAAAGGGCAGAACCTTGTATTGATAGAGTCCCCTTGGTGTGGAAAAGGCATTTTTCTCCTTGTCCTGGGAACGGAAGGGGATCTGCCAATATCCCTTGGTTAGATCTAGGGTGCTTAAAAAGAGGGCCGCTCCGAGGCCTTCGAAGAGCTCGTCCATCCGCGGCATAGGATACGCTTCGTATTGGGAAATCGTGTTTAGTTGTCTGTAGTCCATACAGAAGCGGACGGACCCGTCCGGCTTGGGAACCAGCACTACGGGGGATGACCATACGCTGTTGGATGGCTCAATGATATCCATCCGCAGCATTTCGTCTACTTCTGAACTGATGACTCTTCGCCTGGCTTCTGGGATTCAATATGGCCTAAGCCTTATGGTTTGTCCGGGCTCTGTGTTGATCCCGTGTTCCAATATACTGGTCCGACCGGGTAACGTAGAAAAGGCATCGGCATAGGGGGATAACTTGTCCACAACGTCTGATTTCATGTTCGGGGAGAGGACGTCGCCCCAATTGATGGCTTCGAGGGTGTCAGACAAAGGACCGACCTCCCCAACCTCCTCCTCACCAATACTTTCAGAAGAGTTGTCCTTGGAACTGGCGGGGGTCTTCCTGCACAACTGCCGTTCTTCTGAGGACTCTCCCTTCTTTGACTTCCTCTTCTTGTCGTGTAAATAGGGCCTAGCTCCACCAGAGGCCACCTTGATAGGAAGTGGAACCTATCTAAGGTGAACCCCGAGGAGCCAGACCCCCAAAGTACCAGGGAAAAAGCCTTTCGGGCACCAAAAAACCCTGGGTGAATGGTAATGATGAATAAGTGGCTGACTTCACAAGCCTTGTCCTTGAAGCAATTCCGGAAAACAGGATAAATGCAAGCAGAGGTCCAAAAGAGAAACAGGATACAGGGAATGGCCCCAAGAGCAAAACTAAGCGGGGGTGTAATGACAGGAACGGGGTAGATCTTGAGACAAGGGAGAGAAAGACAGAAACTGAAGATAGGGTGGAAAACCCGGAAATAGTGTAACGGAAGAAAGGTAAGCAACGGATGTTAGAGGAGAAAGGAAACAGCCCAAATCCAATAGAAAGCAACTGAAACACCTACTGTGAGATGAGACCAAGAGGAAGAAAACAGTAGTTACCGGAGACGCTTACCAAGCGGAACCGGAAACTAAACAGGAGCGTTCGAGCAAGGCTCCCGGACGATAGTAGAAGGAGGATGAAAAAGAAATGAAACTAAGAAATAAAGGAAGAGGAGGACGCGGAGAGCGTCTAGGAATAGAAACTAGGTAAGGGGAAGCAAGTAAACGGCTAGGGTGGTTCGGAGCGGGATCCAGACACACCGGCAGCAGAACACAGCGTTGACGGCGTACGAAAACATGGACAGATACAACGCGCCGAAGAGGGGGCGTGGTCTCTTCTTATAGTTGCGGCTGCCATCTTGGGTGAGGACTAGACCGGGGCCATAACCTCCAGGTCCTCCACAAGCTCCACGGGCGAAGTCTGACAGTATAACCCTTCCCCCTAGGGAGCCCTCCAGGTTTCCCTGGGTGGAGAAGATGGAACTTTCTCAGCAGCCGTGGGGCATGGATGTGGCTCTTTGGTTCCCATGTTCTTTCTTCTGTAGAAAAGTCCTTCCAATGAACCAAGTATTGCACTCTCCCCTTGCGATACCGAGAGTCCACTAGATAGGCCACCTCGTTTTCTTCTGGGGTCTGTGTCTTGGGAGGCTTGAGGCTCAACTGCTTTCTTTGATACGGGTCTAGTGTGTGTACCTTCAATAAAGAGGCATGGAACACAGGATGTATCCGTTGTAAACTCTTGGGCAACTGGAGTTTATAAGCTACTGGATTAACCTGAGAGAGGATGGGATAGGGTCCCAGGTAGCGAGGAGCAAACTTGCCAGTATGGACCCATCTTGGTAGATACTTGGTAGCCAACCATACCAGCTGACCTGGCTTCCAGTCTGGGTTGGTTCGTCTCCTTAAATCAGCCCACTTCTTATGGGATTGTCTGCTATCCTCCAGTGCCTTCTTTGCCGTCTTCTGGACTTCTGCAAGTTCAGTTAGTAGAATGTCAATCTCCGGGGTGCTAGTGGAAGGTACCCCTGTCCAAGGTAGGGGTTGAGGATCATAGCCATAGGTACAAAAGAAGGGGCTCATTTGAATGGAGGTATGGCATGAGTTATTGTAGGCAAATTCGGATTGAGGAAGGAATGAGGCCCATTCTTCTTGTTTGTTGCTACAGAAACATCTGAGATATTGCTCAAGTGTGGCATTAAGTCTTTCTGTCTGGCCATTACTTTGGGGATGATAGCCTGAAGATAGGGCTCTGTGTACCCCCAATTGTCGGCATAAGGTGGACCAGAATCTTGAGGTATATTGTGAACCTCTGTCCGAAATTATGGTTCTTGGGAGACCATGTAGCCGAACAATATCCCGTAAGAACACGGCCGCTGCCTCTGGGGCCGAAGGAAGATGTGAAATGGGTGAGAAATGAGCCATCTTACTAAATGAGTCTACCGTGACCATTATCGTATTCATACCCCTATATATGGGTAATTCAACTATGAAGTCAGTGGAGATATGCTCCCATGGTCGCCCTGGTAGTGGTGGTTGTTGAAGGAGTCCAATTGGTTTTCCAGTGACCTGCTTATTACATGCACACACTGGACACGATGACACATAGCTGTTAACATCATGAAGGATTGAAGGCCACCAAAAAAATCTCTTGATCAACTCTTGAGTCTTCTTTACGCCTGGATGACCAGCCAACTGTGTATCGTGGCACCATCTGAGTACTTGTTCTTGTAAGGACTTGGAAGGAATGTACACTCTTCGTGATAGAAGAGTTCTTCTCTGCCTTGTCTTACAGACCGAGGGAACTCCTTTTCCTGTTGATACTGTTGCAACAGTTGCTGTCCGAACATCCCCACTAAGGCGACCGTTCTTAGGCCAGGTAGTAAAAGGTCATGCCCTTGGTAGATACCAATCTCCTCCCCTTGACTGCGTGACAAAGCATCAGCTACCTGGTTTTCCGTTCCTGGAATGTAGGTAATCCTGAAATCAAACTGAAGGAAAAAATATGCCCATCTAGCGTGACAGGCATTGGAACACTCCATCTGCTGAAGGACCTTCAGGTTTCGGTGATCAGTACGAATGAGGAAACTATGCTTGGCTCCCTGCAAAAGATGGCGCCACTCTAGGCATGCTAACTTGATGGCTAATAACTCCTTCTCTAGAACTGAATAATTTCTTTCACTGCTCATGGGGATTTTAGAGTAGTAGGCCACTGGATGTTCAATACCATCTTCTGTTTTCTGTAACAAGACCGCCCCTACTGCTCCTATCGAGGCGTCTGTCTCCAATATAAACGGTTTGTCTCGATCTGGTTGAATCAAAACGGGAGCAGTGGTAAACCGTTCCTTAAGAGTGTTGAAGGCTTGTCTTTGTTCTTGGGCAAATTCGAACTTGACCCCTTTTTTAAGGAGTTTGATGATTGGTTGGATTAGATCAGAGAATTTGGGTATGAATCGTCTGTAGAAATTTGCCAAGCCCAAGAATCTTTGGATATCCTTAACACATCTTGGTTCCCTCCATTCCAGTATTGCTTGAGTCTTGCGATTGTCCATCTGTATACCCTCCTTCGAAAGGATATAGCCTAAATAGGAAATGGTCTTGGCTTCGAAGGTACATTTCTCTGGTTAAACCAGAAGTTGGTTGGTGTGCAGTCAATGTAGTACTTCCTTGACTAGATTTCTATGTTCTTCTAAGTTGCGGGAGAAAATCAAAATATCGTCCAGGTAGACTACTACCGACAAATAGAGGAGATCTGAAAATAACTTGTCCATGAATCTTTGAAAAATGGCAGGAGCATTGACTAATCCAAACGGCATTACCTTGTATTCAAATAGCCCAAGGGGAGTCCTAAATGCCGTCTTCCATTCGTCTCCTTGGCGGATCCTCAAGAGATGGTACGCTCCTCGCAGGTCCAGTTTGGTGAAGTAATGTGAACCCTGGACTGCTTCCAGGATGTCTCTAATCAAGGGCATCGGATATCTGTCTCGGATAGTTACCTGATTGAGACCTCGATAATCTATGCAGGGTCTTAATTCCAAAGTGTCTCTTTTAGGAATAAAGAACAAGGATGCTCCACAAGGGGACTTGGAGTCTTGAATAAGCCCGTTCTGAAGGTGTGTGTCCAGGTATTCTCTCAAGGCGTTCTTTTCGGGTAAAGATAACGGATACATCCGACCGAACGGAACTTGTGCATCAGGGATCAATTCGATTGAACAATCTTCTGCTCGGTATGGGGGTAACTGCCTTGGTACTACGTCTTGGAAGACTTCGGCATAACCTTGGTATTGTAACGGAACAGAAGACACGGTTTTGATAGTCTCTTCCTCCTTCAATGGTCCAATAAGAGGAACTGTCATGCAGTGACGTTCGCAGTATGATGAGTCAAAACTTACCTTGTTCAAGGCCCAATCAATGGAAGGATTGTGTCTCCTTAACCAGGGTATTCCAATTATCAAGGGAAAATGAGCTGCTCGGATAATGTCAAACACCACTTCCTCTTGGTGCTGTCCCAACTGCATTCGTATTGGAGTGGTTTCCTTGATAATTGGCCCAGAAGAAAAAGGAGTTCCGTCTACTCCTTCTACAGGTATGGTTCTAGATTTGAGCCGTTCAGGAATGTGGTTAGCTCTGGCCCACTCCACATCAATGAAATTGCCAGCGGCACCACAATCTAACATGGCCAAAACTTCCAATGGAGTGGAGGCATCCAGCCAAAGCAAGACCTTGAAAACCATTAGACGGTTGTCTTCATCTACTGGGGTTGTGTTGAAGCAAGGATAGCAGAGAGATCCCCCGACACTTCCCTTGCATAAGTTCAGGGGCTGGCGTTTTCCTTCCGGCGAGGCGGAACTTCAGAACAGTTCCTGAGTAGGTGTCTGGAGGAACCACAATACATGCATAGTCCTGCATCTCGGCACCTCTTGCGCTCTTCAGGTGTCAAAGGGCCACGGGTGATTCCAATCTGCATGGGTTCTTCTGCCGCTTGAGATTCCCTGGGAGGCGGAGAGGGGGTACTCGGTTGAAAAGATAAACGTGGTCTTCTTCTTTGCTGACGACGTTCCTGCAGACGAAACTCTATTTGTAGAGCAATAGTCATCAGATCCTGAAAGGTAGCTGGTCGAGCGATGCGAGCCAATTCATCCTTGATATCCTCATGTAGACCACTCCTGAATATGGTGTGTTTGGCTGAATCAGGCCAGTCTGCCTTGGATGCCAGTCTCAAGAATCTGGAGATGTAGGTCTGCACATCCGTTGTTCCTTGTCTAACATCAAGGATGGCTTCAAGAGATGTAAACAATATTTCAGGACGATCAAACCTTTCTTTGAATTGGGCCACAAAGAGGTCGTAGTCACTCAAAGAAGGATCCTTGTTTGTCACCAAAGGGGTTGCCCACGACAATCAAATTGGCGATGATGAACCCCACTCGGGATCTGGCTGACTCGTAGGTGTGTGGTCTAAATGTAAAGTAGACCTGGCAGGCATCTAAAAAGTCCTTTAGTCCCCCTGGGTGACCATCATATTTGCCATACGACAAGGCCATAGGCGGTAGATCTCCACGATCCTCTCTCTGTAAGGCCACTTGTTGACGCAGTGTGGTGTTTTCCGTCTTGAGGGTTTGTAATTCTATCGTGAGATTTTGCATGGCTGCAAACAACTCCTGATATTGTTCCAAGGATGCCATGGTTATCGGTGGGCGTTGTATTCTGTCAGACAAAGGACCAACCTCCCCAACCTCCTCCTCACCAATACTTTCAGAAGAGTTGTCCTTGGAACTGGTGGGGGTCTTCCTGCACAACTGCCGGTCTTCTGAGGACTGTCCCTTCTTTGACTTCCTCTTCTTGTCGTGTAAATAGGGCCTAGCTCCCCCAGAGGCCACCTTGATAGGAAGTGGAACCCCTCTCAGGTGAACCCCGAGGAGCCAGACCCCCAAAGTACCAGGGAAAAAGCCTTTCGGGCACCAAAGAACCCTGGGTGAATGGTAATGATGAATAAGTGGCTGACTTCACAAGCCTTGTCCTTGAAGCAATTCCGGAAAACAGGATAAATGCAAGCAGAGGTCCAAAAGAGAAACAGGATACAGGGAATGGCCCCAAGAGCAAAACTAAGCGGGGGTGTAATGACAGGAAAGTGGTAGATCTTGAGACAAGGGAGAGAAAGACAGAAACTGAAGACAGGGTGGAAAACCCGGAAATAGTGTCACGGAAGAAAGGTAAGCAATGGATGTTAGAGGAGAAAGGAAACACCCCAAATCCAATAGGAAGCAACTGAAACACCTACCGTGAGATGAGACCAAGAGGAAGAAAACAGTAGTTACCGGAGACGCTTACCAAGTGGAACCGGAAACTAAACAGGAGCGTTCGAGCAAGGCTCCCGGACGATAGTAGAAGGAGGATGAAAAAGAAATGAAACTAAGAAATAAAGGAAGAGGAGGACGCGGAGAGCGTCTAGGAATAGAAACTAGGTAAGGGGAAGCAAGTAAACGGCTAGGGTGGTTCGGAGCGGGATCCAGACACACCGGCAGCAGAACACAGCGTTGACGGCGTATGAAAACATGGACAGATACAACGCGCCAAAGAGGGGGCGTGGTCTCTTCTTATAGTTGCGGCCGCCATCTTGGGTGAGGACTAGACCGGGGCCATAACCTCCAGGTCCTCCACAAGCTCCACGGGCGAAGTCTGACAGAGGGTGTCAGGAACGGTGTTCACAGTTTCCTCTGATTCTGGTTCCTCGGGTTCTGCGAAAGCACCCAGACTCGGCTCGCTCCACTCCTTCAGAAGGTTGATGTGATATACCTTGTCGGTTGTGGTCCTATCAGGTTGATGCACCCGATAAGTCACTGGGCTGAGCACGTCCGTGATTTTGTACAGCCCTCTCCATCTAGCCAATAGCTTGTTTGCAGACGTAGGTAGGAGTACCAGTACTTGGTCTCCGGGTTTGAAGGTCCTCATTCGGCTCCCCTTATTATAGTTCTTCTCTTGGGTCTTTTGAGCCTGGATGAAGTTCGCTTCGGCCAAGGTACGCAGAGCCGTCAGGTGGTTTTTTAGCTCCTCAGTGTATTCAGTGAGTGATACCTCCTCGCTGGCTTTCCTTTCTTCCTTAACTAGATCCAATATCGTCCGGGGTTGTCTTCCGAAAAGCAGTTCGAAGGGGGAAAAACCAGTGGAAGATTGGGGTGTATCCCTTAATACCATCAACACCAGAGGCAACACCTGATCCCAATTCTTTGCGTCCGGCCCTGTCACCCTTTTCAGCATTTTCTTGATGGTCTGGTTATACTGTTCGACCAGTCCATCTGTCTGAGGATGGTATACTGAGGTTCTCATTTGTTTGATCTGGAGACGCTCACATACTTGCCGTAGGAGGACGGACATGAAATTCGTACCCTGGTCTGTGATTATTTCCGAAGGCAACCCCACTTGTGCGAAAAACGGGATAAGCTGATCACACATAATTCTGGCGGATGTCCCCTTTAGGGGAAACGCTTCCGGGTATCGGGTGGCATAGTCGACGATCACTAACAGATATCTATACCCCCTGCTAGCAGGTTCCAAAGGACCGACAATATCCATGCCGATTCTCTGGAAGGGAACCGCTATGAGAGGCATTTTCTGTAGTGGTGCCTTTGCTGGTAGGACACCGCTGGTCAATTGGCATGTAGGGCAGTTTTTACAGAACTGCGCCACTTCCCCGTTTATGCCCGGCTAGTAAAACCGCTTCAATAGGTTCTGCTGGGTCTTGAGGGAAGCCATATGGCCGCCACAGGGATGGTTGTGAGCCAGTTGTACAACTATGGCACGATGTTTCTTTGGTAGCACCAATTGCTCCTTAGCGACTTCATCCTCGCCCTTATATCTTTGATATAGCAGACCCCGGCGTAATAGGAACCCTGGTCCCTTACTTAGATTGGGTTCCCCATCTTGTTTTGCCCTTTCTCGTGCTACCCGTAGAGTCGGGTCAGTTAGGGTCTCCCCCCTAATGGTGTCTTCATTCTCCTCCAAACTCCAGTCGATGGGTCTGGTCATGTAACTAGCCTGACAGCATTCCATCCTGGTTCGTCTTTTCCGTCCTGGCAAGGGGGCCAGGGAAGCAGAGTCTGATGCTGGGGCACCGGAATCGCGCGGAATCCTTTTCTTTTCCTCCAGGGCATTCATGGCCTGTTCAAAGCCAGGCAGGTCGATCCCTATAACTACCGGGGCAGGCAGACACGGCAGGATGGCAGCCCTCAAAGGAGTGGTTGTGTCGTTTAGTTCTACCACTACATTCTTCATTGGATATCGCTTCACGTCCCCATGGATACATCTAATGGGTACTGTTATATTAGATAAGTAGGGAGTGTTACTCACGGTTGGTAATATGGCGGTCTGCCGGCTGCCGCTGTCGAGTAGAGCGCGTGATGGTCTGCCATCCACCCGGATGTCCACCACATAGGGACCCGGGATGTTTTCCTCCGACCCAGGGCTCAGGTATCCGATGTCCATCGGTTCAGCTGGTGTCCTTCTGGGGCAGAACCTGGCTATATGGCCCCATTCGTTGCACTCCTAGCATTGCGGTTGCTTGTATCCTGGTGCTGCCAACGGGTGTTTTTCCTCGCCTCCCGTTTTTTTGTCTTCTGGTTTTCTGGAGATGTCGTTGGTGTGTCTCCATCTCGTGGGTAGGGTCCTGCCACTCCGGAATGCAAGAGGGTCAGATATCGGGATTGCTATCCGGGCTGTTACTCCAGTTATCTTGTGGTGACCCGCCTTCTGGTATGCTGAGGCGATATCTACCGCCTCAGTCAAGGTGGGCCGGTGGTGCTGTCTAACCCACCTCTGCATCTGTCCTGGTAGGGCTTTGATGAATTGCTCCAGGATGATCTTGTCGAGGACGGGTTGATTTGCTGGGGTGGGAGGTAGCAGCCATTTCTCGACCAAGTCCTTTATACGATAGTATAACTGGCGTGGGCTTTCCCCCACCCTGAGTCTGGTTTCTCTCGGCTGTATCCGGTAAGCCTCTTTGTCTAGGCCTAGACGATCCAGGACTGCGGCCTTAATTTCTCCGTAAGGAGTGCTGCCATTGGGGTTTACCACCTGATAGACACCCTGCATCACCCCGGATAGCAGGGGGGCGACATACTGTCCCCAACGGTCCGGAGGCCATTGCGCATTCCTGGCGATCCTCTCGAAACTGGTGAAAAAGAAGGCAGGATCTTCCCCCTCTTTATATTTCTGGAGTAGAGCTGATGGCACCAATGGTTGGTTTCTGGCGTTGGCCACCACATCAGTGAGACAGGCTATGGTCTTATGTTGTTTGTCTTGGACCGTAGTTTGTATGGTGCCCTGCAGCTGGATGGCCTGCTGGAAAGCTTGCCTATCGGCAGCCGCCTGTTGGGTTTGCAGCTGTACTAATTGTTGCAGCTGCTGCTGCCTCTCCGATAGCGTTTTGATCAGTGCCTCCATGACGTTGTCGCAATCCTATCTTTGTCGCCAGTGTGATAAGGAGAATTCAGGAGACAAGCGGATGCTGAAACAATATTTATTCTAATGGGTAAAGGGTCCTTAGCAAAACAAAGAATATAGTTTTCTGGTTTACTTCACCAGTGTTTGGCCCTTCCAGAGTAGATTGAGGCAGTCCCCAACCTTGTCCTATCTTGTGGTGTCCGGATAGGCCCACCACTCCGGTCTTCGTTCCTCGTCCTCTTCTCTTTCCTGGAAAATGAGAGAAACTCGTCAGTTTCATTTGGCGCGCTTTTATAGGCTTCCCTAGTTTCAAGTCCCCACCAATCGGCATCAGCCTTGTCTGGCTTACATCTTATTGGCTGCTGAGGGATTGTCCCGCCTCCCTTAAAGGCTGCCGTGCTAGCGTGCACCATTTCCTGCTTCCGGAGTCCTGGGGAACATTGCAGGCGATCACGTGTTCGTGACCGTGATTGTGTTGGGTATGGGCGGGCTCTGGGTGCCTTCCAGCCGCGACCCGCTCCGGGGCCGCTGCGGGGCACGCCATGCTGAAGTGCCGGTCGCCCCACCCTATGCCGCCATTGAGTGCCTGCGCCTTCGCCCCACCCCCACTTCGGGGTCAGGTTTCCTGTCAGGTGAGCGCAGCTGTGATGCGCCGCGTTTCCGAGCAGCGGCTCGCGTTCCCTTGCTCTCGGCGCCTATGACAGCCGAGAGTGAAGGGGCCAACCCGCTGCCTGGGTTCTCAGGGGCCCCGATCACCGGTGCGCCCACACCCCCTGCTGGCGCCGAGGCGCATCCCCACAAAGTGTAACACAGCCTTTTTCTTTTCAATTAATAGGAGGTCAGGATTTGATATTCTAATGAAGGACCCAACATGGTCCGAAACACATGAAGACTATTGAATTGGTCTTCCTGACTTTATCACAAATGGTCAAAATATTCCCAGAGGCCTTTAGAAATCTCCAGAACGATTACATTCCACGAATTCATTTTTTCACATTATTGCTGATCAGTCAACATCGTTTATAAACTGATTTGATTCTTATTAATTCTTTAAAAATTGTTAACATTTCTTCTGTAAATTGGTATAATATTCGATTAATATCTTATCTATTCTTAACAGAAATTGCTCCTTGTGTTTTATGTGTAATATTTTTTTATGTCATAATTAAGCATTATAGCCGTTGCCAGCAGGCAATAGAACCTTTTAAGTGTCTGTGAGCAGACTCCTACTGGCCTATAAGGCAATGCCCGAACCAAAAACACAAAATGCTAGTGTGTGTCCGTTTTTTTTGGTCAATGTGGAACACTTTATTGGCCTATGTGGGCCACTTTGATCATTTACTTCACCATGCATGTTATGTCCCGACAGGAGTCGGGTGCAGCAATAAAACAATATGGCAGAGCAAATGAAGCAAACACAACAATACGCCGGAGCCGGGCAAGTGGCTCCTTATCTCTTTAATCATCGGCGCGAGAACTGGCACCTGAGGCGGTGACCCCACCTCTTCCTGCATACTGTGGGGCACAGCCCACAACAAAAGAACAACAATAGAAAAGGGACTTTGCTCCCATTGAAACAGGGTCATTAACATGGATGAGGACACAACATCGCGGCTAGTAGTTTTGACCAGTGTTACTGAATAAATGTTCTTTAAAATGCACAATTTGCATCACATTTTGTAAAAAACCTTCCCCTTGGTTGTGACTCAGTGTGTCAAAAAAGGAATGACTTGTCATTTGCAACTGTGGGCCACTTTTTCATTGGTGCCAGAGACAAGTTTATGCCCCAGTCCGACCCTGCCTGTGAGCCTGACTTATGGGCCCGTGCAAAGCAAAGGTGCATAAAGAATGCTGAGGGTTACATAAGAGACCTCATTGCTGCAGGCGCGGACAATAGCGCTATTAGCACCTGGGTTATGTCCAAGGCAGAAGTGGCACTGGTGGGTTCGCCTTCTCGCTGCCTTCCCGGCAGCGCCTTCTCCAAACTATAGAAATTAAGAATGGATTTCCCTTCCACGGCGGCCGAAGAAGTGAACCTCGGCTTGGAGACAGAGCCGCAGGGAAACCAGGGAGAAGGAAGATCCACTGGAGCGGCAAGGGGTGATAGGAGTGGCCGGCGAGCATAGCTGGCGCCACTGCCGAAAGGTAGGTTTGGGGGATGGGGTAGGAGAGTGGGGAGTGAAGAGTAGCAGGGCGAATGTTGCAATCCTGGCAGGCATCCGGATCCATGGCCTCACTGGCGAATATTTCCTGGATGCCCTGGATCCTGATTGGCTGTAAGGATTCCAACATTCTGACATGGGTGCTATAGGTTTTGGGGAATGTGGGCCATGGGAGCACAGTGTTATCGTGTGAGCGCCCTTATTTACTAATACTAACTATTACCAATGTGTAAGCAAAGCCTTTTTATTCCATATTACTATGCCAGCCCTGTGAGCTGCACTCCCCTTGGCCAAACATAACAAGGACAGGCCTTAAGTGCACAGTAACCTCTGGGCATTCATTGTGTGCAGATTAAATAAGGGCAGCCTTCTGTGGAGTAGAATCGCGTGGACGGGCTTTTAATGCACTGTAAATGATGGGCAGTGTTTTGTAGTTCCCCACACATCGGATGCACACTTCCTCACACTCACTCAGAGTGAACCACAGAGTACAGCTGGCGTGCGAACTTCCCCTTATTCCTCCTTTACCAACTGCCCCCTTTCCTTCTCTCGCGCCTCCTTTTCCTTTCCTCCCGCCAGTGTCTCTCCCTTGAAGGTCGTCCGCGTTTTATGGTTGCCCCTTTGGATTACGTATTCCATGCCAAACAATAGATGGGCATACATTGTGTAGCACAGCTAATCAGAGGCGTTGCTAGGGGGTGGCTAAGGGGATAGAATCTCAAGAGCTACAAACAAAGGGCTAGCTAGCCCCCAGTCCCAACAGTTCTGACATTAGCGTAGCTTTCCGGACCTAGCAACACCCCTGTAGCTAATGATGGGTGCGTAGCCTTTGAACAGTCATTAATGAGCTGTGAGTCTGTGGTACTGTTCGTAATGTGCTGGCGTCATATGTACATTGTCCAGTGGCTAGGCATTTGGAGGCACAGTAACCAGTAGGGAAGAACTATATGTACATTGATGCTTAGGAATCTGCGGCACTGTAAGAAATCCATGCACATTGGCCAATCTGCGTCACATACCATCATGCCTTGCGACACAGTATATGATTGGCAGGGTCAATGTAGCACAATGACTGGTGGGAAGGCATTCTATGCGTAAGAACTGGTGGACAGGCATTATGTGCATTGTAGCAAAAGGCCAGGCTTCCTGAAGCACAGTAAATGGTGTGCAGGTATTCTGTGCCAATAAAGTGGTGGTCAAACATGGTGGTCAAACATTGTCTTATACAGAGAACAGGTTCCCGGTGCACAACAAGAAATTAGCATTTGTTCACTGGAAGAGGTACTCATTGGCAGGCATTAGGAACCGAAGGTTGGCAGAATATTATCTGCCCTAATGATTGATGGACATGTCTTCTGTGGTACAGATATTGGTATTAGGGATGTTGTGGCAGTGTAACGGATTCACATGCATTCGTGTAACCTATTGGCAGGCATTCTGTGGCAGGGTGATATATCTGCTTGTTGATTTAGATAATCCTAAGTATACAAGATATTATATCATCTGAAAGTGGTGTCATCAAACTGTTCTTTCCCACAAAATTTAGATGCGCATTGCAGTGGTACCACACATCCTGACTGCCCTTTCCTCTGGCATACAAGTCCTTAGGATGTGTTCAAAGGCACATGGAACCTTATATTTGATGGCACAAGACGTATAATGGGTATATTAAATAGCCGTATAGACCCTGAGAGAGGTCATTATTGCAGGATAAGTGCCCACACACAATGTATGGTCTGAAGTGAAGCCAAGGGCCATACGTTGGGGAAGGGTCATTACCCTGAACGATAATAAAGCCTCACACAGTCTATAAGGCTATTAGCACATATTGCTAATAGCAGTATAAGTTTTAGAGCTGTGGTTGTAAATGAAAAAACGTTTAATATTGAGTCAAATAAACAAACAGTGTCAGTGAATTACCTGTTCTTTTATTTTGTAATATTCCAAAATCAAGGTTGTCTTCATACGTTTAGAATTTTAATTGCAAACTTGGTTGAACTGAAATGGTTTTAACATAATCATGTTTTAGGTATAATGTAAAAGTAAGCAGTTTGTGTACAAGAAAATGAACACATGTTCACGTTTTTTATCTTTCTCAATTGTGCGTTAAATTGGGTGCTGCAATGAAAAAAAATATCCACCAAGAGAGGAAGGGCCAGATTTACAGAGCATTTTTCAACGGGACTTTACCATTCAAAAAGGCTTTCGTGAATCAGGCCCGAAGCGTCTTGTTGAACGAAATATTTCCTGGAAATTGCATTGTAGTTTGCTTTGGATGTCAGAATATTCAGAATGCCATAAATACCAGTAGCTTTCTGATTGGCTGAGAGGAGGTCCATAATGACTTCCATGTGCCAATTTGACATGTTCTAAAACTTCTTTTGCACGATGAATGATGGATGTATTTCAAAGGGACATGAGTGTTGATGGCAGACTCTGGTCCTCTAAAAACTATCGATTATTTGCAATTATGTCATCTTTTTAAAATGTTAAAGAACATTCTTCGGGGTTGGGGGGTGAGCGAGACTACAGCCCAGCTTTCTCTGGCATAGGAGTTATGTGGCTGCCTTTCCTCGTGTCTACGCCCCTCCCATTCCCAAATATATACTCCTGGTTATTGGCCTTGGATTCCTTTGTGTAGTGAATTTTTAGCAACATTTGCTTTGCAAAGAGACTGCAAGTTTTTTTTTAAATTTTTACGTTCTTAGTAGCATAAGCTTTGCATTCGTTTCTGTTTGAGGCAGGTACACCCACAATGAGAGAGAAGAGATGGGACCTGGTCGCTGGACTGAGAGAGGAAAAGACCAGGAGGAAAATAGCATCGGAACCTTACAGACATCTCACCCCATGAGTGGCAGAAGCATTGGCGTCCATTGGCCCTGGAGTCCAGTGGGGGCCAAAGAAAGACTGTTTAGGAAGTGACATGTCTCTCCCTTTCTTCTTGAGAAAATACCAATTTCACCAGTTTATTAATTTTAGGCAAATTTCTGGCTAACGTTCTAAACTAATGGTGTTTTGTTTCCAGTTGCGAGACGCGTGGCATTTCGCAGGCAGAAAAAAAAATGGCCATGCAGACTGGGAAACGTAGTCCATTTTCCCTTTCCGTGGCGGCCATAGTAAACAAAGATAATGGCCACCATGGAAGGAGAGAAGGGACTACATGTAGTCCCTTCTCCCTTTCCATGGTGGTCTGAGCGAAGAAAAATAAATCAACCGAAGACCGGCACGAGGGACGCGCAAGGACGTGTGCGGGCTTATCGTGCAGTAAGGTTCGCAAACGCATCAATCGGTGCGTTTGTTTTATTTGACATAACCTATGCCAGATACTAATGAGATTAACATTCTATAATCTAAAAATAGAGGACATACTAACATAAAGTGAGCTGCTGATACCACCCTAAGCGCACAACAGACACATTTATTTGACTGGTTACAATCCCAGAGGTTTAGGGTTTGTGCCAGAGTCAATATCCCAAACCTCAATTTCGTGAACAATGAACACTCTATTCTGGGGCTTAATTTATCCACACATTTCATGTATGTGTTGGTAAAAGGGGTCAACCACATCTTGTTCCCAGTTGTGCACTCTGGACTAGAATTTATGTTCTTTTCCTGGCTGTGTCTTGTAAGCATCATGGTGTTTGTGTAGGTTTTTCTGCATAGCATCGTGTACTTATTAATACACTTCGGCTATCAGTTGCCACAAAATCCACTGCAGTTACCAGAATGACAATAGGAAACATGCAAGTATGAAGACCAGGATACACAAAGTGGCAGTAGCCAGTAGAGAGCTATTTAGTATGTCTGTATGCAAACTCTGATGTTGATTAAAAAGGAATACAAGGAGTCGTGCTACTGAAGACAACATCTGTAAATACTGCTCCAATGTTTGATTGATTCTATCTGTTTGGCCATTGGGTGGTGAAATGGAGAAGTGCAAGTCCACCTTCATAGATCCAGCAAAAATTTCCTGAAACGTGAAGGGAATTGGAAAACCCAAACAATAAGTATACATGATGGAAGGATGTAGAGGTAGAAAATGTGATGGAGAAACGCAGTTGCCAGGTGCGCTGCACAGGGTATTCAAGTTCATGCACAAAGTGTTATGTTTTGGTGAATGAATCCACCACCACTATTATTGTAGTGCATCAACATATGGCGGGTATTCAGCAAAATAATTCATGCCGATCATATGACACAGAAAAGGTGATACTGGAAAAGGACGTAGAAGGCCTTTGGGTTTCCCTATTATACAGGTATGGAGTTAGCTCACACATGGCACTAACACTTTTATATGTAGCAGGTCCAAGGTCTTTTGGTTTACCCAGAAGCCAAGCCAGGATATGGGTTGCATCCGAAACAGGTATTCAAGTACATACAATAGAACCAAGACATAGGACAGGTCATCTTACAGGCGTAGAAGTCCGAAAAAGGACTTTGTTTTGGTGTTGTCATAATCATAATCGGGCATGGTCCCAAAACTTGGGAGGGGCACTACAAGTGATCAAAACGTGATCTGAAGCTTCAATAGTTGAAACGACACGAGGCCTTTAAGCAAGTCTATTCATTTTTGGGACAGGGTATCAGCCTTAGTATGCTGAATGTGATCCAAACACTATGGGCATAGAAAACAAATACCAATGCACTTGTCCTTCTTTTGGCTACTTGGTTGAGCATTGAGTTCTTGTGGTCATTGTACACTAAAACACGGTGCCTAGCGCTCTGCGATTGATCCTCTATTCAAGAAACATGGCACGCATGGGCAGCACCTCCTTCTCAAAGTTGGTGTTATTTAATTCACTGGGAGGAAGCCTGCCTGAGTAATAGACCATGGGGTGTAACTGACCAGAAGAGGCGCATCATTTTGCAACTACTCCACCTATCATGCTGCACATGGCATAGGAAAGATGTCTGCTGAGCTTCAAACTTTCACAACGAGATCATGAGTAATTCGGGACCAAGGATGGAATGTCTTTCTTGATAAGCCTGGTTGAGGAGGCTACAATAGCTGGGAAGTACTGGCTGAAGTGTTTTAAAAGTGTGCACAGGCACTTTTTCATGTTGGCATACAGCCCTTGTTCCCATAAGTTTTGGGATACTGAAGTTAAAGGTTCAATATCTGCACCTGAGGTGGGAAAATAATTGGGAACATAATTGAGCCACAGCACCATGAAACAGTCAAAATTGTTCCAGAATATATGGTTCAAACAGTATTGAAAGGCTGCTAGGATGTTACTGAACCCGAACGACATAACCTGATAACTGAATAAGCCTTACTTGATATAAAAATCCTGGTTGTACTCATCCCCACCGATATGCAGATAAGGTTGAACATCACACATAGTTCCAAGTTGGCACATACATAAGTACCAGTGACTTGGTCAAGGAGGTATGATGAAGTCACACAAGAGCAGGGGGGACCAAATGAAGAGGAGTCCTGGGGGCCAATGAAAGTCCCCCGCTCCGCTGTGCTGACAGCAGAAGCGGCAGATAAAGGACACCTGGGGCACCTCACAGAATTCCAGTGTTGAGTCGCAGCTCAAGCGCATTCCCCCTAGTACTACAAGAGCCAATGATCCGATTCCCTTACCCTCTACACTCACATCCCAGGCACCATACGTTGTATGACGTTTTAATCGGGCAACATCTAATTCAGGGTAGCTTTCCTCCCACCCCAAGCCAGGCATGTACAATTTTCCTTTATTTGATCAAGTTCTTATTATGAATCTGGGACCTTAAATTTAATAAGATTGATTCCTTATTGCTTCCCTCCCCTTTCGGGTCAAGAAGCACTCGTGGTTGCACAGAAGGTCTATGTATTAACAAAATAGAAATAATTGAATCAAATTAAAGATAAACAAATTGTTTCTTCATAAAAGGCCAATGATAAGAAATAATCAACACAGTTGTCACCTCTTCAGGTTTCAATGCTACAGTTATGGAAATAGAGACTTTTGTAACACACACACATAACCATACGTAGCTACACATTTAATTCACCCTGAGTTTGCAGGCACCATGGGTTGAATGCATGAGATTCCAGTAGGAATCTTTCATTTGTGAAAAACAACAAATTAGTCTAAAATATCCCTTCCTCTCCAATTCTCGCGAGTTTTACTTTATTTAAAATATCACCCCTTTACTCAATAGACATGTCAGAATTTTAACTCCATTTTAAACTCAATTGCAACAAACTACTAGACCTTCAGATATGCAAATGGCTTGTAAAAAGGAAAATGTATATTTAACATGTATGTAGGCTAGATTCCTTTCTGGGATATTTCTGTATAATTATCGTGTAAAAGCATACCTTTCTCATTTTTAATGGGAAACTTTAAACAGTGAAAGAATGGGATGCGAAAAATCACCTTCACCCTTTCGTCTGGAACAACTTAGCTTTAACAACAGTATTCTACTTGATGGCGTATCCATGAAGTGACATTAATACTTTATTTGTCTAGGTATGCACACAGTGAGATGTTCTATTCTCCTCTGTGTTTGCGCAGTGCACAAAGGAGTCATGGGAGCTCACTATATACAGACCATAGGTACTATTTATTTGATCTATAATTCCAGAAGCACGTATGCTTATGAAATATGTACTTATTTCCCTGGATGTACAGTTAGTTTTTATACCCAGCCCCTCAGTACTTACAAATAACAGGGCCATCATGTAATCTAATTCCTGTTATAGTATCACTCCCCTCATGATTGTTTCCCCTTTAGATCATACTTACACAACAGGAAAGAAGGTGTGCAGGAAGCACAATAAGGTAGAAAAGGACATAGAGGGAAAAGGTGCCATAAGAAGAGTGCAGAGAATAAGGAGAGTGGCTAGAAGTCAGAGTGGTCGCACCTGGGAGGATCAAAGAGCCCATCGTTTTTCGAAAGTCTCTGAGACTAACCCCATGAAAGAACTGTACATTGAAAGGTACATCCTGACAAGGGGAACTTTTTGTTTAAAGACCAAAGAGGCCTAAGCTTGGGGAAGGGAACCCTGAAAGGCCTAACAGGAACAGCCCCTTCTTATTTTGAAACTGGAAGGATCCAAGCTTGGGGAAGGGAACCACAAGAGACCCAGAAACATTGTGAACATTATTGACTTACTGCAAGAGCCCTATGTGGAAGGCTCCAAGGGCAATCCTTTTGAGGTTAACTATTTTTGAAACGGGCAGAACTACACCTATTGGTAAGACTACATAAAACCAGCTGTAGTTTACATTTCTTCTCTTTTGTGCCACAATTATTCCTTTAAGAAGAACCCCTATCACATTTGGTTTAAGAGTGACGGCAAGCATAGGTTTTGACACAGACACACTTTGGTTTTGGACTTACTGTGATTGACGCACTTAAAAGCATCAGTTGAGGGAACAACCCCCTTAGAGTTAGGGCCAGGTAGGCATTACACCTACCCTACCAAGTTTAACAATAAAGGTTTTCAAACTGTTACTTTTGAGTCTGTGTCTCTCTTGATACCATGCCTGTCTCCCAATATGCATTGAATTTATCTTTGACATGCCTGATAAATGTGCATGTAACTTCATGTTATTCATTGTGCATGTGTTCTGAATGTAATGTATAGTAGAGCCCTCACATGTAGACAGTTGCCCTTTGAGTTGATGGACTCATTTATATTATTAGCCATTCCACCTTCAGCATTGCACCCCATAGAATACGGCTGAGTCCTACGAAATTTGGCCTAGCTGTCAGAGTTACTGACATACCAATCCATGCTGTGCATGCTGTATACTCTTAATACTGTGGCAAATGCCACAACAATTGCATGAAATATAATGCTATTTTTGTTTCATGTCTGTTAAGACTACGATCTGCCGAAGGGCCATTCACCACCAGGCGCGTTCAAGTCATAACAATCACAGTAATACACTATACAAATAATAAATAATGTAACATAACATCGAATAAGTTATATTCTGTGGGCACATCCAGCATGAAAATGTCTTTTTACACTAGAAGAATACTGGCATATGTTGTGCGCAAAGGTATCATGAAGATGAGCTGAAAAATGCACCCGTCTACTGTAGGTGTCCTGGCATCTACTGGAATTATGCTATCCTCCAAAACAAATTGTAACTTGCTTGCTTCTTACCCCATTTTTCATAAAATGTGGGCTGTAAAATGTACTACTGTAAGATATTACCTTTAAAAACTCCTGAAGAAAGAACGTATCCAAAACCTCCCCTGATTGTTTGAGGTTTTCTCACTATGGTTGGCTGCTCAGACACAATTGTGGGAAATATTTACATCCCTTTAATTAAAAACAAATCAAGAGTTACCACTGGCTCTGGGACGCGACACTCATCAGGCTGCAGAAAAAAAGGAATATCTATCAGTCTGTATTGTTCTTCATATTGCGGCAAGGTTAATAATGATTTAGCGTCCTGATGCCCACTTTACACATGTAAAAAAAAAATACTAATAAATACATTTCCGTGAGTTGTAGGGTCAGTAAAATTATTCAAATTACCTTAGGGTTTTTCGATAAGCTCTAGGTATTTTATAAAGTAAATTCAGGCCATCTAGTGGATCTAAAAGTGTTTAATATTTCAGCTATAAAAAAAAATCTCAAAGATCTATGATGCCACCCTTGGTCGATTTAGGGATACCCATTCAGAGTTTGAGACATTTAATTTTTTGGTTTCCCGATTGGTCAGCAACAATAAAAAAGGAGATCTATACACTTGCCCACATTTTTAATCCTTAGCCTCTTACAGTATTGTCTTCCAACACATCCAAAGCCAACAACCTCAGATTGTGATGCTTTACCGGCACTTTTACCGGACAACTGCAACTTTCCGGTAGGAGTTACGGATTTACATCCAGCTAAGAGCTGGAAGTAAATCTGACTCTTACCGGCAAAAGGCTGCCTGTATTCCCAGCACAGCCGGTAATGGCAGCAAAATCCCACCATGAAGACCTATGGGACTCCATGGAATGAGGATTTACTGTGTATACCGGCACTTGTAATCTGCCGGTAATACTTCAGACAAGTGCTGGTAACAGTAATTTCATTTGCCGGTATTCTGGCAGAATTACCGCCGGAATACTGGCAAACTTGTAATGAGGCCCAATGTACTGTTGCTTCACATATTTTTATGTAGGAATTACATACAAGTATGGGCAACTAACGGGAAACTGGGAATTTCCCACAACAGAAAATATTAACAACAATGCAGTCTGGAGGCCACCAGGGGGCGCGCAGGTGATGGCTGCCTGAGCGTTGCTCTCCCGCCGTACGTGGCCAGTTGACGGGGATTGAGCCCCCCCCGGACCCTCCCGGCGGCAACACAGTGCGGGATTGGCAACCGGACCCCCCCCCGCAGCCCCCGCTCGAAAGAGCGGACTCCGGGGACTACGAGGAGCCGGAGAACGGACCTCGCGGTCCGAGACGAGGTAACGCCGAGGGGGCCTGGCGACTCCCTCGGCTGCGGCATCACAGGCGACAGGACGAGCTCTCCCTCCGGAGGGTGAGGCCCGCTCGGAGAGCCCTCAGCCCGTCCCGCGGGAGGACGCGAGGACCAGGGACACAGGTCCCGAGCGGGACAAGGACGCGGGTGACCACGCCCCCGGGCAGACTCGAGCGCGGACGGGGAAGCCGCGGACGGCCCCCCCGCAGTGGCGGAACTCGGGCGAGTGCTCCGCCAACCCCCGCGGTGTGGAGTACGGGAGGCGCCGTGACAAGGGCGGACCCCGCTGCCCAGTGGAAGCCCAAAGCTGCCCGCCCAGGGCCAACACAGCACGGCAGGGCCGGAGACGCAGCGAGGCCCGGGGAAAACCCCTCCCCCCAGTGAAGTGCCCTCTGGTCCCCCCGAGGCCTGGAACCGAGGGAAAGACAGACGACGGCGACGAGGCTCGAGGACCCGGAGGGCTTCTGACAACGGCCCCCCCCCCCACTGGATCCAGAGGTACAGCGCCGCCACGCCAACGGAACCATCTGATGCTCACCCCTGGTAGGTGGAGGCCCCTGCTCTAACTCGCAGGGCGTGTGCCCGCCAACAGCCCCCCACGAGCCGACAGAACTAGGAAACGGACCCAGGTGTGAGGCCCCCACCTGGCCCTCGTGGGGCGTGTGCCCGCCTGAAGGTCCTCTTCAACTGCTCAGGCCCACCTGAGGGCCCGATTCCGGCCCCCGCTGCTTGGGCCCGGAGGACAATCCCTTTGGCCCCGAGCTAGTGGTAGACAACGAAACAGGTGCGTGGAATGCCTGTATGAACTGGCGGGAGGCCTTGCAATCTTTTCGCTACAAAGGGGTTAGAAACAATAGCGAGAACCCCACAATCCACGGGGCCATGGCCCACCCGGAAACCCCAACGCATTCCGCCACGGCCATGGAGAAGGGATTTGCATCCATACTCCAGGAGATCCGGGATATGCGATCAGACATCGCGCAAAAGCTGGAAAAAATGGACAACAGGCTGGATAAGGTGGAGGACAGGCTCCTGCGGGTGGAGACCGACCAGTCGACCTCAGCTATGCAGGAAGTGCAAACGGAAATGCGACTGGCTGCCTTGGAAAAGAGGGACGAGGAAAGGGTCAGACAAATGGATGACTACGAAAATAGGGAAAGGAGGAACAACCTTAGATTTTTTGGGGTTCCGGAAGTGGAGAGGGAAACGGAGAGAGACTTAATCCGTGTGGTACGAGACATAATCACCCTTCTCTTTGCCAAAGAAATGACCACGGAATTGACATTCGACCGTGTGCACAGAGCGGGCGGCAGAGCGGGAAACCCCCGATCGATCCTTGCGCGATTCCACTACTATACAGACAAGGCTAAGGTCCTGGAGGAGGCAAGGAAAGCAGGGGTGATTTCTTATAACGGTGCAGAGATCTCGATATTCCAAGACCTCTCGGCCTACACCCTGGCGAAGCGGAGAATGTGCCGCCCCCTCACGCAATTACTGAAGGATAAAGGAGTGCGCTACAGGTGGGGGTACCCATTTTCCCTGACCTTTGAATACATGGGCCAACGGACGTCGCTAATCACGGAAGAGGATATAAGAGGGGCCATTCAGGACTACGTGACTGAACCTACCACCAGAAGAGGCCCGGTGGGCCCGGCGAGACTGGGGGAGGGGTCTTCAGACCGTCCTGGGCCCAGGAGGAGGAAAACCGGCTCGAGGAAATACAGGAAGCTCAACACCCCTCCGGCTGCGAGGGAGGGGGAGCGCAACGACACAGATGACTGAGAACAGGAGCGACTGGCCCACTGGAGATTCAGCGCAACGATGGTCCGGTTGAATAAATATTTCCCCAGGACAGCAAGTAAGGTGGGGGTGAAGGTGGGGGAAAAATGGGGGGGGGGCTCACAACAATGAGCTTAGCTCAGCGTGCCCGGCCGGGTAGGGCAGACTGGTGGTCCGGCCTAATGCCAGGAATGGCGGAACTAAATGGCTGGACGCCGGGTAGGGGGGAGGGGGGGACGAAGTTACCAGAGGGTTGTTGGTGGGGGAAGGGGTTTGGGGAAAAGTTGAGGGAATGTCCGAATAATTTCCGACCAGTGCGACTACGGGAGCAAATAATGAACAGTGATGTTAAGCAGGTGTCCAACAGCATTGATGACTTAGATTATGGCTGACTGCCAACCGGCCCTGGGAGTGGGCATCCTGAACGTGCGGGGCTTGAACACACCTACCAAGAGGTCCCTGGTTTGTCGTGAATTCAGGAGGACGAAGCTGGACCTGCTGTTCTTACAAGAGACACATTGGGCGAGAGGGAAGGAACCCAAAATGAGAGGGGGAGGTATAGGGGAGGTCTTCCACGCATCCCATAAGGGGAAGAAAAGAGGGGTGGCTATCCTGGTCGCCAGGGGTCTCCGCTTCACTAATGAGGCTACCATGCAGGACCCCGAGGGACGCTTTCTATTGGTGAGGGGCAACCTACAAGGAGCCCCCCTGACACTGGCAGTGGTGTATGGTCCGAATGATGGCCAGGCCCAGTTCTGGGAAGAGGTAAAGGAGAAGCTTAAATTATTCGTAAGGGGCACGTTAGTGGTGGGAGGAGATTTTAACATGGTGATGGTCCCATCCATGGACAGGAAGAGGGTGGGCCCTCAGAACCCCAGACCCGCGGAGGAATCCACGGCGCGAACCTTCCGGAGAGTGAATGAGGAGCTGGGCCTGGTAGACTCAATCCCGTCCCCCAGAGCAGGTGTCCCCTCTTTTACGTACTACTCGGCCATCCATGCCTCGTTCTTGAGGATAGACTATATCGTGGTGGATGAAACCCTTCGCCCGTATGTTACGGGCTATAGGGTCGATCCTGTACCCTGGTCCGACCATGATATGGTAAGGGTGAAAATATCGGGGGAATGGTGTGAAGAGCGCAGGGGCCGTTGGAGATGCAACGATGCTCTACTGAAGAACGAGGCTCATGCCCAGGAGATTGCAGACGCCATAACAGAATTTTTTGAGTTAAACGACAATGGGGAAGTGGGCACGCACACACTCTGGGATGCTTTCAAGGCGACTCTTCGAGATATTCTCATCCAAAAAGGTGCAAGGGTAAAAAGGGAGAGGGAGGCCCAGGAGAGGACCCTGCGGGAAAAAATTGCCCATCTCCAACGGAGGGGTTCCCCAGACCGGGTCCCGGACCGCGATCGAGTGGCCGCACTGGAGGATTACAGGCTCCAGTTGAAAGACTTACTTATCCACAAAACGGAGAGAAGTCTTCAGATGGTAAAGCAAAAGTATTACGAGAAAGGGGACAAAGCGGACAGGATCTTGGCATGGAAGTTGAGGGAAGTCCTGAGGAGCAGAATGGTGAGGGAAGTGAGGGACGCTCATGGAACTTTGGGTTGCAAGTCCTCCCATATCGGAGGGGCCTTTCGCCAATATTATAAGACACTGTACTCATCCAAATACAACGAGGGAAATGCACCGATAGAGGATTTTTTGAGCTCCGTCCGGCTCCCCGCACTGTCCAGGGAGATGTCCGAGGGGCTGGAAGGGCCAGTGACCGAAGATGAGGTGGACAAGGCCATAGGTGGGATGAAGGCGGGTACCTCCCCCGGGGACGATGGGTTTTCTGTCTATTTTTACAAAAAATTCCGATCTTCCTTAATCCCATACTTGGTGAGGGTTTTCAACTCGGTGCTAGAGGGGGGAGCCCTCCCCGACACCATGATGGGGGCTATCATTGCGGTACCCCACAGAATGTGCCTCCTACCGCCCCATATCACTGCTTAACACTGACGTTAAGATACTGGCCAAGGTGGAGGGGAGGCGGATAGAGGGAGTACTACCGAAACTAGTCCATGGGGACCAGGTGGGGTTCATCAATGGGAGACAGGGTTCGGATAACATACGCAAGACCATAGATCTATTCCACTTTGCGCAACAGTCGGAGCTTAACGCAAGTGTCCTCTCTCTGGACTCAGAGAAGGCGTTTGACAGAGTCGAGTGGCGGTACATGGATCTCCTCCTGAGGAAGATGGGTTTTGGGGCTCACATTATGAGCTGGGTAACGGCCCTTTACAGAGCTCCCACGGCAAGGGTCCAAGTGAATGGGGAGTTGACCGATGCTTTCCCCCTCTCCCGAGGGACAAGACAGGGGTGCCCTCTCTCCCCTCTGACATACGTCCTCACGATAGAAGCCCTGGCTATAGCCATCAGGGCGCACCCAGGAATTAAGGGGATTAGCAGGGGGGAGGTGGAATTTAAACTCTCCTTGTTCGCAGACGATATTCTGGTCTACCTGGTAGACCTTAGCTCCTCGCTCCCCCCCCTACTGGACCTGATAACTGAATTTGGACGCTTCTCGGGCCTGAAGATCAATGCCTCGAAATCGGTCCTGCTCCCTATGAGACTCCGGGACCCGGGGCTAGACCCCCTGGATAGACTTCACGGGATTGCAATGGGGAAGGCTGAAATTCGATACCTGGGGGTTCTCCTCACACGGGACTTAACTAAACTGGCCACCGCGAACTATGACCCCATAATAGAAGGGATCACATCAGACTTGAGGAGGTGGGGAGGGATGATCCTCTCTTGGTATGGCAGGATGATGGCGGTTAAAATGAATGTACTGCCACGGCTCTTATATCTTTTCACGGCACTTCCAACCAATGTCCCACAGCAGACTTTCAGGGTGTTGCAGAACTCCACCCGGGACTTCATATGGCGGGGGAAAACCCCGAGGACCAGGAGGACTACGCTGACGCTGCCCAGGGAGGAGGGAGGGTTTGGACTGCCGGACTTCTGCCTGTATTTTCGGGCTGCTCAGCTACGGGTCCTCCTGGAACACATGAAGGAGGGAATGGGGACGTACTGGTCGTATCTGGAGGATATGGATACCCACCACCTGAAGGTTCGCGACCTCCTGTGGGCCCCACGGAGAATAATCCCGAGTCACTTGAAAGCCCACCCGACCTTGGGAGTCCTCTGGGACATTTGGAAGGAGGGCCCTCAGACGGCGCACCTCACTACATGGCCATCCCCAATGTCTTCCCTCTGGGGGCATCCCCTTAACCTGGGTAGCAAAGGGTTCAGGTTCTCCCAAGTCTGGTCGGACAAAGGATTGGAATGGGCGGGACAGCTGTTCAGGGAGGGTGAATTCCTGCCCTACGAAGAACTGAGAGACGCACTCGGCCAGGGATCCCTGTCCATCTTTGAGTACCTCCGTTTGAAGGGCATACTATGTGATCAATCGTGGGGCTCCAGTCTGAGTAGACAGCTAACTCCCTTTAAAAAGCTTATAGATGCAGCGACCTCGAGGAAAGGGGCGGTTTCTAGCATGTATAAAATTCTCAATACGTACGACCTCCAGGGAAGGAGAACCTTTCGCAAGTTCTGGGAGGAGCTGGCGGGAGAGGAGATTTCGGAGGACTCCTGGTCCAGAATATTCAAAATCGCCTTCCATGGGAACCTCTTCACAGCCGATATGGAACACAATTTCAAGGTGCTGCAAGGGTGGCATAGGGACCCAGTGAAACTGTCTAAGATGTTTTCGGGGGTGTCCCCACTGTGCCCGAGGGGGTGTGGGCAAGCAGGCTCCAGGAGTCATATGTGGTGGCACTGTCCAAAGGCACAGGAGTACTGGGGGTTGGTGAGGGGCTGGATGGCGGAAGTGATAGAGGAACTCTTACCTCTCAATCCTCTGACGATGCTGTTGGGCCTCCCCCCAGAGGAAATAGAAGTTCACCGGTACCCGAGGATGTGGGAGACAATGTTGCGGGCGGGCAGAGTAGCCCTTGCACAAAAATGGAAAAGCCCGGAGCCCCCCTCCAAGGAAGAGTGGATGAAAAAGGTTAAAAACATGTTTATAATGGATAAACTGACTGCCATGGTGAACAATGACACCAGCGCTTTCTTTACAAACTGGTATGGAATACAACAATCCTGGGGATGGGAGGTCCATTGAACCTTCCGGTGAGAGAACTCGGACCCAATGGGGCGATCCAAGCGGAGAGCAGTACCTCAGTGGACGGGGATGCCCAGCACCCGGGGCGAGACGGCTCCAGGCCTAACGGCGTTAAGGGCACCAGCTGCATCACATCTGGAGGGGGAACACGCTGCGAGTCTCCCGGCACAAGAGACTTGGCTTGGACACAGGACAGGGGGGGTGGGCACAAGTTGGGGTGGTGGGGGTGCGGGGTGGGGGGGACATGGGGAAACTGTTCTTTCTGTAAACCTGAATAAAAATTGAAGTTTAAAAAAAAACAATGCAGTCTGTTTTCTTGAGGCAATTGTCTCCCTGTCAGGTGTGGGGATTTAGTCAGCCGGGAGTCTGGAGCCAATATCCAAGTGTTTTGAAGTAAGTTGGTGGCTGTTCTACCTGCTTATTCTCAGTGTTGTGGCCTCAGGGGGCTCCTGACCTCTCTCCCTCAGTTTGTGATAGATGTAGACTTTCTAGAATCCCATACGCCTCGAATACCTTCAATACCAGATCTTGTGGATGGATAGGTAATTGGTCATGGCCAGTATGGGGACTCAAGAGGGGTCCCTGGGATAGGTCACGGCAATTTCAGGCTTCTTCTCCTTTACTGCTCTAAACTGTTCATACCCCCCTCCCCCGATACTGGCTCATTCCACCATCGGGCCTCTGGTCCTGCCTAAGACCAACCTGGCCTAACTAAACCTGACTATTCTGGCTAACTAAGCTTGGCCTCCTGTGTTCACATCCTCCTTTGTTCTTAATCTCCTTTGCTTTCCTCCAACCTCATCGGTGCAATGCTCTTCCCTTGTGGTGATTGCTTTGATTTTGCTCCCTGGCTCTAAGGTATGTATCACTTTCCTACTCCTCCAACTCTGGAAAATTTGCCTTAAGCTCCCCTCTTCTTCTGGTTCTATTTCAGCTTCCCGGGTACAATGCTTAGTTCTCATGGTCTTCCTCAATCTTCTCTCCTTTCCACTCCTGGCTTTGCCAAGGACACACTCATTCCTTTTTACCACCTTCCTTTGTCAAGGCTTGTCTCTTTGGGTTATCACTCTTGTTGTTCCTTCCACCATCCTGCAGAACTCCCCTTTTGATGTTTCATCCTTCTTTCTTGTCATAACCTACTCCTGTTTATCTGCCCATCCGGATGCTACCACCTCCTTTACTTCTTTCTAGTTAACCTTTTCTACTTATGTTACCAACTCTTTGATGTCCAGTACCTCCTCTTGGTTATTCTATTCATCTGATGTTAGCACCTCTTTGATCTCTAACACCCCCCTCCCCCGGTTCAACCCTCCTACCTCCTTTTGGTCTCCACAGCTGCCACCTCTGCAGCTTCATCTGCTCATCCAGCCTCTTCTCCTTCCAGTACTTTCTAGTCTCCACCTTTCTTTGAAATTGACCCTTTTGCTTTTTCCACCACCATCTTTTGAATCAGAGCGCTGTAACTCCTCTGCCTGGACTGTGTTTCATGTGCCTTACATATTTGATGGCCAAACTTGTATAGATGCTTGATATTTACAAAAGCTGTATTGTTAGGGTGACACTTGTTAACAAATAAATAAGTAAATGTATACCAAACCCAGTGTGCTTTAAGTATATAGTGATTCAGACATACAACTATCACAACCGTTGTGACAGCTATAAACTTCTTTGGTCATTGTTATGCTCCCAGATTTCTACTTAATATGCAAACCAGTCAGAATCTCATTGGTTTTATTGGGGCCACCGTCATTATCATTGACGTGTGTTCTAATCAACACATACATACACCGTGTTAAGCACTCACTTTTATGTTCAAATACACATGACATACATTTTTGAAACCATTGCAAAAATGTGTGTTTTCCCTGCGGAAAAGTAAAGGTTAAAAATGATGCATAATTTTCCAGTATTAAATGCATGCCTATGGTTACGTCAAGCACAGCAATCCCACAGATAGGCACTAAAATGATGTCCAGAGGCAAGCACCAGTGCTAATAAGGCAGATGGCAAACCTGCTGGGTTTATCATGTGCCTTTGATGACATTAAACAGCATGCTCAGTGCTACCGGGAGAACCAAAAACAAGAGAGGTGTCACCACATGGACGGTGCGCTGCACAAACTGTGAGTGGAGAGGTACATCCTGACAAGGGGAACTTTTTGTTTAAAGACCAAAGAGGCCTAAGCTTGGGGAAGGGAACCCTGAAAGGCCTAACAGGAACAGCGCCTTTTTATTTGAAACTGGAAGGATCCAAGCTTGGGGAAGGGAACCACAAGAGACCCAGAAACATTGTGAACTTTATTGACTTACTGCAAGAGCCCTATGTGGAAGGCTCCAAGGGCAATCCTTTTGAGGTTAACTATTTTTGAAACGGGCAGAACTACACCTATTGGTAAGACTACATAAAACCAGCTGTAGTTTACATTTCTTCTTTTTTGTGCCACAATTATTCCTTTAAGAAGAACCCCTATCACATTTGGTTTAAGAGTGACGGCAAGCATAGGTTTTGACACAGACACACTTTGGTTTTGGACTTACTGTGATTGACGGCACTTAAAAGCATCAGTTGAGGGAACAACCCCCTTAGAGTTAGGGCCAGGTAGGCATTACACCTACCCTACCAAGTTTAACAATAAAGGTTTTCAAACTGTTATTTTTGAGTCTGTGTCTCTCTTGATACCATGCCTGTCTCCCAATATGCATTGAATTTATCTTTGACATGCCTGATAAATGTGCATGTAACTTCATGTTATTCATTGTGCATGTGTTCTGAATGTAATGTATAGTAGAGCCCTCACATGTAGACAGTTGCCCTTTGAGTTGATGGACTCATTTATATTATTAGCCATTCCACCTTCAGCATTGCACCCCATAGAATACGGCTGAGTCCTACGAAATTTGGCCTAGCTGTCAGAGTTACTGACATACCAATCCATGCTGTGCATGCTGTATATTCTTAATACTGTGGCAAATGCCACAACAATTGCATGAAATATAATGCTATTTTTGTTTCATGTCTGTTAAGACTACGATCTGCCGAAGGGCCATTCACCACCAGGCGCGTTCAAGTCATAACAATCACAGTAATACACTATACAAATAATAAATAATGTAACATAACATCGAATAAGTTATATTCTGTGGGCACATCCAGCATGAAAATGTCTTTTTACACTAGAAGAATACTGGCATATGTTGTGCGCAAAGGTATCATGAAGATGAGCTGAAAAATGCACCCGTCTACTGTAGGTGTCCTGGCATCTACTGGAATTATGCTATCCTCCAAAACAAATTGTAACTTGCTTGCTTCTTACCCCATTTTTCATAAAATGTGGGCTGTAAAATGTACTACTGTAAGATATTACCTTTAAAAACTCCTGAAGAAAGAACGTATCCAAAACCTCCCCTGATTGTTTGAGGTTTTCTCACTATGGTTGGCTGCTCAGACACAATTGTGGGAAATATTTACATCCCTTTAATTAAAAACAAATCAAGAGTTACCACTGGCTCTGGGACGCGACACTCATCAGGCTGCAGAAAAAAAGGAATATCTATCAGTCTGTATTGTTCTTCATATTGCGGCAAGGTTAATAATGATTTAGCGCCCTGATGCCCACTTTACACATGTAAAAAAAAAATACTAATAAATACATTTCCGTGAGTTGTAGGGTCAGTAAAATTATTCAAATTACCTTAGGGTTTTTCGATAAGCTCTAGGTATTTTATAAAGTAAATTCAGGCCATCTAGTGGATCTAAAAGTGTTTAATATTTCAGCTATAAAAAAAAATCTCAAAGATCTATGATGCCACCCTTGGTCGATTTAGGGATACCCATTCAGAGTTTGAGACATTTAATTTTTTGGTTTCCCGATTGGTCAGCAACAATAAAAAAGGAGATCTATACACTTGCCCACATTTTTAATCCTTAGCCTCTTACAGTATTGTCTTCCAACACATCCAAAGCCAACAACCTCAGATTGTGATGCTTTACCGGCACTTTTACCGGACAACTGCAACTTTCCGGTAGGAGTTACGGATTTACATCCAGCTAAGAGCTGGAAGTAAATCTGACTCTTACCGGCAAAAGGCTGCCTGTATTCCCAGCACAGCCGGTAATGGCAGCAAAATCCCACCATGAAGACCTATGGGACTCCATGGAATGAGGATTTACTGTGTATACCGGCACTTGTAATCTGCCGGTAATACTTCAGACAAGTGCTGGTAACAGTAATTTCATTTGCCGGTATTCTGGCAGAATTACCGCCGGAATACTGGCAAACTTGTAATGAGGCCCAATGTACTGTTGCTTCACATATTTTTATGTAGGAATTACATACAAGTATGGGCAACTAACGGGAAACTGGGAATTTCCCACAACAGAAAATATTAACAACAATGCAGTCTGGAGGCCACCAGGGGGCGCGCAGGTGATGGCTGCCTGAACGTTGCTCTCCCGCCGTACGTGGCCAGTTGACGGGGATTGAGCCCCCCCCGGACCCCCCCGGCGGCAACACAGTGCGGGATTGGCAACCGGACCCCCCCCGCAGCCCCCGCTCGAAAGAGCGGACTCCGGGGACTACGAGGAGCCGGAGAACGGACCTCGCGGTCCGAGGCGAGGTAACGCCGAGGGGGCCTGGCGACTCCCTCGGCTGCGGCATCACAGGCGACAGGACGAGCTCTCCCTCCGGAGGGTGAGGCCCGCTCGGAGAGCCCTCAGCCCGTCCCGCGGGAGGACGCGAGGACCAGGGACACAGGTCCCGAGCGGGACAAGGACGCGGGTGACCACGCCCCCGGGCAGACTCGAGCGCGGACGGGGAAGCCGCGGACAGCCCCCCCGCAGTGGCGGAACTCGGGCGAGTGCTCCGCCAACCCCCGCGGTGTGGAGTACGGGAGGCGCCGTGACAAGGGCGGACCCCGCTGCCCAGTGGAAGCCCAAAGCTGCCCGCCCAGGGCCAACACAGCACGGCAGGGCCGGAGACGCAGCGAGGCCCGGGGAAAACCCCTCCCCCCAGTGAAGTGCCCTCTGGTCCCCCCGAGGCCTGGAACCGAGGGAAAGACAGACGACGGCGACGAGGCTCGAGGACCCGGAGGGCTTCTGACAACGGCCCCCCCCCCACTGGATCCAGAGGTACAGCGCCGCCACGCCAACGGAACCATCTGATGCTCACCCCTGGTAGGTGGAGGCCCCTGCTCTAACTCGCAGGGCGTGTGCCCGCCAACAGCCCCCCACGAGCCGACAGAACTAGGAAACGGACCCAGGTGTGAGGCCCCCACCTGGCCCTCGTGGGGCGTGTGCCCGCCTGAAGGTCCTCTTCAACTGCTCAGGCCCACCTGAGGGCCCGATTCCGGCCCCCGCTGCTTGGGCCCGGAGGACAATCCCTTTGGCCCCGAGCTAGTGGTAGACAACGAAACAGGTGCGTGGAATGCCTGTATGAACTGGCGGGAGGCCTTGCAATCTTTTCGCTACAAAGGGGTTAGAAACAATAGCGAGAACCCCACAATCCACGGGGCCATGGCCCACCCGGAAACCCCAACGCATTCCGCCACGGCCATGGAGAAGGGATTTGCATCCATACTCCAGGAGATCCGGGATATGCGATCAGACATCGCGCAAAAGCTGGAAAAAATGGACAACAGGCTGGATAAGGTGGAGGACAGGCTCCTGCGGGTGGAGACCGACCAGTCGACCTCAGCTATGCAGGAAGTGCAAACGGAAATGCGACTGGCTGCCTTGGAAAAGAGGGACGAGGAAAGGGTCAGACAAATGGATGACTACGAAAATAGGGAAAGGAGGAACAACCTTAGATTTTTTGGGGTTCCGGAAGTGGAGGGGGAAACGGAGAGAGACTTAATCCGTGTGGTACGAGACATAATCACCCTTCTCTTTGCCAAAGAAATGACCACGGAATTGACATTCGACCGTGTGCACAGAGCGGGCGGCAGAGCGGGAAACCCCCGATCGATCCTTGCGCGATTCCACTACTATACAGACAAGGCTAAGGTCCTGGAGGAGGCAAGGAAAGCAGGGGTGATTTCTTATAACGGTGCAGAGATCTCGATATTCCAAGACCTCTCGGCCTACACCCTGGCGAAGCGGAGAATGTGCCGCCCCCTCACGCAATTACTGAAGGATAAAGGAGTGCGCTACAGGTGGGGGTACCCATTTTCCCTGACCTTTGAATACATGGGCCAACGGACGTCGCTAATCACGGAAGAGGATATAAGAGGGGCCATTCAGGACTACGTGACTGAACCTACCACCAGAAGAGGCCCGGTGGGCCCGGCGAGACTGGGGGAGGGGTCTTCAGACCGTCCTGGGCCCAGGAGGAGGAAAACCGGCTCGAGGAAATACAGGAAGCTCAACACCCCTCCGGCTGCGAGGGAGGGGGAGCGCAACGACACAGATGACTGAGAACAGGAGCGACTGGCCCACTGGAGATTCAGCGCAACGATGGTCCGGTTGAATAAATATTTCCCCAGGACAGCAAGTAAGGTGGGGGTGAAGGTGGGGGAAAAATGGGGGGGGGCTCACAACAATGAGCTTAGCTCAGCGTGCCCGGCCGGGTAGGGCAGACTGGTGGTCCGGCCTAATGCCAGGAATGGCGGAACTAAATGGCTGGACGCCGGGTAGGGGGGAGGGGAGGACGAAGTTACCAGAGGGTTGTTGGTGGGGGAAGGGGTTTGGGGAAAAGTTGAGGGAATGTCCGAATAATTTCCGACCAGTGCGACTACGGGAGCAAATAATGAACAGTGATGTTAAGCAGGTGTCCAACAGCATTGATGACTTAGATTATGGCTGACTGCCAACCGGCCCTGGGAGTGGGCATCCTGAACGTGCGGGGCTTGAACACACCTACCAAGAGGTCCCTGGTTTGTCGTGAATTCAGGAGGACGAAGCTGGACCTGCTGTTCTTACAAGAGACACATTGGGCGAGAGGGAAGGAACCCAAAATGAGAGGGGGAGGTATAGGGGAGGTCTTCCACGCATCCCATAAGGGGAAGAAAAGAGGGGTGGCTATCCTGGTCGCCAGGGGTCTCCGCTTCACTAATGAGGCTACCATGCAGGACCCCGAGGGACGCTTTCTATTGGTGAGGGGCAACCTACAAGGAGCCCCCCTGACACTGGCAGTGGTGTATGGTCCGAATGATGGCCAGGCCCAGTTCTGGGAAGAGGTAAAGGAGAAGCTTAAATTATTCGTAAGGGGCACGTTAGTGGTGGGAGGAGATTTTAACATGGTGATGGTCCCATCCATGGACAGGAAGAGGGTGGGCCCTCAGAACCCCAGACCCGCGGAGGAATCCACGGCGCGAACCTTCCGGAGAGTGAATGAGGAGCTGGGCCTGGTAGACTCAATCCCGTCCCCCAGAGCAGGTGTCCCCTCTTTTACGTACTACTCGGCCATCCATGCCTCGTTCTCGAGGATAGACTATATCTTGGTGGATGAAACCCTTCGCCCGTATGTTACGGGCTATAGGGTCGATCCTGTACCCTGGTCCGACCATGATATGGTAAGGGTGAAAATATCAGGGGAATGGTGTGAAGAGCGCAGGGGCCGTTGGAGATGCAACGATGCTCTACTGAAGAACGAGGCTCATGCCCAGGAGATTGCAGACGCCATAACAGAATTTTTTGAGTTAAACGACAATGGGGAAGTGGGCACGCACACACTCTGGGATGCTTTCAAGGCGACTCTTCGAGGTATTCTCATCCAAAAAGGTGCAAGGGTAAAAAGGGAGAGGGAGGCCCAGGAGAGGACCCTGCGGGAAAAAATTGCCCATCTCCAACGGAGGGGTTCCCCAGACCGGGTCCCGGACCGCGATCGAGTGGCCGCACTGGAGGATTACAGGCTCCAGTTGAAAGACTTACTTATCCACAAAACGGAGAGAAGTCTTCAGATGGTAAAGCAAAAGTATTACGAGAAAGGGGACAAAGCGGACAGGATCTTGGCATGGAAGTTGAGGGAAGTCCAGAGGAGCAGAATGGTGAGGGAAGTGAGGGACGCTCATGGAACTTTGGGTTGCAAGTCCTCCCATATCGGAGGGGCCTTTCGCCAATATTATAAGACCCTGTACTCATCCAAATACGACGAGGGAAATGCACCGATAGAGGATTTTTTGAGCTCCGTCCGGCTCCCCGCACTGTCCAGGGAGATGTCCGAGGGGCTGGAAGGGCCAGTGACCGAAGATGAGGTGGACAAGGCCATAGGTGGGATGAAGGCGGGTACCTCCCCCGGGGACGATGGGTTTTCTGTCTATTTTTACAAAAAATTCCGATCTTCCTTAATCCCATACTTGGTGAGGGTTTTCAACTCGGTGCTAGAGGGGGGAGCCCTCCCCGACACCATGATGGGGGCTATCATTGCGGTACCCCACAGAATGTGCCTCCTACCGCCCCATATCACTGCTTAACACTGACGTTAAGATACTGGCCAAGGTGGAGGGGAGGCGGATAGAGGGAGTACTACCGAAACTAGTCCATGGGGACCAGGTGGGGTTCATCAATGGGAGACAGGGTTCGGATAACATACGCAAGACCATAGATCTATTCCACTTTGCGCAACAGTCGGAGCTTAACGCAAGTGTCCTCTCTCTGGACTCAGAGAAGGCGTTTGACAGAGTCGAGTGGCGGTACATGGATCTCCTCCTGAGGAAGATGGGTTTTGGGGCTCACATTATGAGCTGGGTAACGGCCCTTTACAGAGCTCCCACGGCAAGGGTCCAAGTGAATGGGGAGTTGACCGATGCTTTCCCCCTCTCCCGAGGGACAAGACAGGGGTGCCCTCTCTCCCCTCTGACATACGTCCTCACGATAGAAGCCCTGGCTATAGCCATCAGGGCGCACCCAGGAATTAAGGGGATTAGCAGGGGGGAGGTGGAATTTAAACTCTCCTTGTTCGCAGACGATATTCTGGTCTACCTGGTAGACCCTAGCTCCTCGCTCCCCCCCCTACTGGACCTGATAACTGAATTTGGACGCTTCTCGGGCCTGAAGATCAATGCCTCGAAATCGGTCCTGCTCCCTATGAGACTCCGGGACCCGGGGCTAGACCCCCTGGATAGACTTCACGGGATTGCAATGGGGAAGGCTGAAATTCGATACCTGGGGGTTCTCCTCACACGGGACTTAACTAAACTGGCCACCGCGAACTATGACCCCATAATAGAAGGGATCACATCAGACTTGAGGAGGTGGGGAGGGATGATCCTCTCTTGGTATGGCAGGATGATGGCGGTTAAAATGAATGTACTGCCACGGCTCTTATATCTTTTCACGGCACTTCCAACCAATGTCCCACAGCAGACTTTCAGGGTGTTGCAGAACTCCACCCGGGACTTCATATGGCGGGGGAAAACCCCGAGGACCAGGAGGACTACGCTGACGCTGCCCAGGGAGGAGGGAGGGTTTGGACTGCCGGACTTCTGCCTGTATTTTCGGGCTGCTCAGCTACGGGTCCTCCTGGAACACATGAAGGAGGGAATGGGGACGTACTGGTCGTATCTGGAGGATATGGATACCCACCACCTGAAGGTTCGCGACCTCCTGTGGGCCCCACGGAGAATAATCCCGAGTCACTTGAAAGCCCACCTGACCTTGGGAGTCCTCTGGGACATTTGGAAGGAGGGCCCTCAGACGGCGCACCTCACTACATGGCCATCCCCAATGTCTTCCCTCTGGGGGCATCCCCTTAACCTGGGTAGCAAAGGGTTCAGGTTCTCCCAAGTCTGGTCGGACAAAGGATTGGAATGGGCGGGACAGCTGTTCAGGGAGGGTGAATTCCTGCCCTACGAAGAACTGAGAGACGCACTCGGCCAGGGATCCCTGTCCATCTTTGAGTACCTCCGTTTGAAGGGCATACTATGTGATCAATCGTGGGGCTCCAGTCTGAGTAGACAGCTAACTCCCTTTAAAAAGCTTATAGATGCAGCGACCTCGAGGAAAGGGGCGGTTTCTAGCATGTATAAAATTCTCAATACGTACGACCTCCAGGGAAGGAGAACCTTTCGCAAGTTCTGGGAGGAGCTGGCGGGAGAGGAGATTTCGGAGGACTCCTGGTCCAGAATATTCAAAATCGCCTTCCATGGGAACCTCTTCACAGCCGATATGGAACACAATTTCAAGGTGCTGCAAGGGTGGCATAGGGACCCAGTGAAACTGTCTAAGATGTTTTCGGGGGTGTCCCCACTGTGCCCGAGGGGGTGTGGGCAAGCAGGCTCCAGGAGTCATATGTGGTGGCACTGTCCAAAGGCACAGGAGTACTGGGGGTTGGTGAGGGGCTGGATGGCGGAAGTGATAGAGGAACTCTTACCTCTCAATCCTCTGACGATGCTGTTGGGCCTCCCCCCAGAGGAAATAGAAGTTCACCGGTACCCGAGGATGTGGGAGACAATGTTGCGGGCGGGCAGAGTAGCCCTTGCACAAAAATGGAAAAGCCCGGAGCCCCCCTCCAAGGAAGAGTGGATGAAAAAGGTTAAAAACATGTTTATAATGGATAAACTGACTGCCATGGTGAACAATGACACCAGCGCTTTCTTTACAAACTGGTATGGAATACAACAATCCTGGGGATGGGAGGTCCATTGAACCTTCCGGTGAGAGAACTCGGACCCAATGGGGCGATCCAAGCGGAGAGCAGTACCTCAGTGGACGGGGATGCCCAGCACCCGGGGCGAGACGGCTCCAGGCCTAACGGCGTTAAGGGCACCAGCTGCATCACATCTGGAGGGGGAACACGCTGCGAGTCTCCCGGCACAAGAGACTTGGCTTGGACACAGGACAGGGGGGGTGGGCACAAGTTGGGGTGGTGGGGGTGCGGGGTGGGGGGGACATGGGGAAACTGTTCTTTCTGTAAACCTGAATAAAAATTGAAGTTTAAAAAAAAACAATGCAGTCTGTTTTCTTGAGGCAATTGTCTCCCTGTCAGGTGTGGGGATTTAGTCAGCCGGGAGTCTGGAGCCAATATCCAAGTGTTTTGAAGTAAGTTGGTGGCTGTTCTACCTGCTTATTCTCAGTGTTGTGGCCTCAGGGGGCTCCTGACCTCTCTCCCTCAGTTTGTGATAGATGTAGACTTTCTAGAATCCCATACGCCTCGAATACCTTCAATACCAGATCTTGTGGATGGATAGGTAATTGGTCATGGCCAGTATGGGGACTCAAGAGGGGTCCCTGGGATAGGTCACGGCAATTTCAGGCTTCTTCTCCTTTACTGCTCTAAACTGTTCATACCCCCCTCCCCCGATACTGGCTCATTCCACCATCGGGCCTCTGGTCCTGCCTAAGACCAACCTGGCCTAACTAAACCTGACTATTCTGGCTAACTAAGCTTGGCCTCCTGTGTTCACATCCTCCTTTGTTCTTAATCTCCTTTGCTTTCCTCCAACCTCATCGGTGCAATGCTCTTCCCTTGTGGTGATTGCTTTGATTTTGCTCCCTGGCTCTAAGGTATGTATCACTTTCCTACTCCTCCAACTCTGGAAAATTTGCCTTAAGCTCCCCTCTTCTTCTGGTTCTATTTCAGCTTCCCGGGTACAATGCTTAGTTCTCATGGTCTTCCTCAATCTTCTCTCCTTTCCACTCCTGGCTTTGCCAAGGACACACTCATTCCTTTTTACCACCTTCCTTTGTCAAGGCTTGTCTCTTTGGGTTATCACTCTTGTTGTTCCTTCCACCATCCTGCAGAACTCCCCTTTTGATGTTTCATCCTTCTTTCTTGTCATAACCTACTCCTGTTTATCTGCCCATCCGGATGCTACCACCTCCTTTACTTCTTTCTAGTTAACCTTTTCTACTTATGTTACCAACTCTTTGATGTCCAGTACCTCCTCTTGGTTATTCTATTCATCTGATGTTAGCACCTCTTTGATCTCTAACACCCCCCTCCCCCGGTTCAACCCTCCTACCTCCTTTTGGTCTCCACAGCTGCCACCTCTGCAGCTTCATCTGCTCATCCAGCCTCTTCTCCTTCCAGTACTTTCTAGTCTCCACCTTTCTTTGAAATTGACCCTTTTGCTTTTTCCACCACCATCTTTTGAATCAGAGCGCTGTAACTCCTCTGCCTGGACTGTGTTTCATGTGCCTTACATATTTGATGGCCAAACTTGTATAGATGCTTGATATTTACAAAAGCTGTATTGTTAGGGTGACACTTGTTAACAAATAAATAAGTAAATGTATACCAAACCCAGTGTGCTTTAAGTATATAGTGATTCAGACATACAACTATCACAACCGTTGTGACAGCTATAAACTTCTTTGGTCATTGTTATGCTCCCAGATTTCTACTTAATATGCAAACCAGTCAGAATCTCATTGGTTTTATTGGGGCCACCGTCATTATCATTGACGTGTGTTCTAATCAACACATACATACACCGTGTTAAGCACTCACTTTTATGTTCAAATACACATGACATACATTTTTGAAACCATTGCAAAAATGTGTGTTTTCCCTGCGGAAAAGTAAAGGTTAAAAATGATGCATAATTTTCCAGTATTAAATGCATGCCTATGGTTACGTCAAGCACAGCAATCCCACAGATAGGCACTAAAATGATGTCCAGAGGCAAGCACCAGTGCTAATAAGGCAGATGGCAAACCTGCTGGGTTTATCATGTGCCTTTGATGACATTAAACAGCATGCTCAGTGCTACCGGGAGAACCAAAAACAAGAGAGGTGTCACCACATGGACGGTGCGCTGCACAAACTGTGAGTGGAGAGGTACATCCTGACAAGGGGAACTTTTTGTTTAAAGACCAAAGAGGCCTAAGCTTGGGGAAGGGAACCCTGAAAGGCCTAACAGGAACAGTCTTTTTTCATTGTCTTTTTCTCCCCTTTTCTGTCCCCTTTGGGCTGATTGGTGCCTTTTTTCCAATGTGAATAGTACAATCTTCATTTTCATGTGTAATATTCTATTGCATCTTCTATGTGACCATATTTGGTTGGTTTTTGAATCCTAAACTGTCTGTTTATTTTCTTAATGTATCTCTGTCTTGGTTTGTGTTTTCCCCCTTTTTTGTATTTGACCCTGCCCTTATGAACTGTGTATGATGCAAATATATGGTCTGTTTACTTTTGTTCCCTTTAACCTTTGCCCCCACCCTCCCAAAGTCTGATGGGGGCATCCATGTTTTGTGTTTCACATCCCCCCCTTCCTTTGCCTTCCTGAATTGTTATTTCACATATATGCTTTATTTAATCAAATTCAACACAGCTTTGCCTTGAAAAGGACCCGGTTCAGGGTCGAAACACGTGTCGGCAGACCTGTTCTACATTCTACTATAAACTTATTTCATGTATTACCCAATGGCCTCATAACTATGATTCCTTTTTGTGCCTGACCCACACCCCTTGACTCACGAATGGCCATCCCTTGTCTTATTTGAATCCTTCTCCACTCACAGTTTGTGCAGCGCACCGTCCATGAGGTGACACCTCCCTTGGTTTTGTTTCAGCTATCTTAGTAGTTTCGAGGTAGGTACTAGTCCCTCTAAGGTGTAGCAGCCTATATCTGACAGCATTTACTTGGTCTTATATTAACTTTGTTTTACCTACTCTGTGCATTTACTTGGTCTTATATTAACTTTGTTTTACCTACTCTGTAGCCCAAGTGCCTCTTACAACCGGCACACATCAACACAGTACAAAATACCAGGAGAACAACTGCAAAGCATGCCACACAATGTAATACAATTACACTTATAAGTAACCTTTACATGAACTAGATTTAAATTACAAGGTATGAATTTTACTGTAAAACAGTAACTCAAATGGCAGCACAAAATCTATATCTTTAAACCATAAATCTGAAAATGTTCTTTTGTATTGTACAGTCCAACCAACTCTAAGGAGCTAACAAACATTTTTAATTTCCACAAACTCACGCTGGCAAGTTCCACACCTGCAAAATGAATGTTGTGCTGGAAAGCCTGACCCATTACTCTTGGGGTGTTGGGTGTTTCGGACAAAGGCACAAACAGAAAAGATTTAAATAATATGTACCACTTAATTTGTTATAAAAGCTGCCTTGACTGCACAGCTACTGGGAGTACTGTTGTTACCCATCCATCACTCCACTGTGCGAATGCTCAGCCTAAGGTTCCAAGAACCTTCTCTAACTATTTTTATTCCACAGAGGTGTTTATGCCCAGGGAGAGTTTGTAATTTTCACTTGTGACTTTGCCATCTTTTAATGGTGTTCCAGCCCCAGGGATTTGGAGGTACATGTGCTGCAGCAGGTGTTAACTTGTTTAATCTCTGTTATGGACCCTGCCAACACCAGAGCTGTAACCATGGGAAAGAGGTTTAGTTATTTTTAATCAACATTATTTTGTGATGCGCCTGAACCACCTGCATATTTATTTCAAATGTAAACTTTATCATTTCACAAGACCACATGTAGAATTGTAGTTATGTTGCCTGAAACATTCATATTACAGACCAGTCTAAGTGCTTCTCAAGGGTTGACTGCAGGTAACTCTGGAGAACCAGATATTATCATTGAAATGGAACTTCCTCGTCTCAACCCTCCCACACTTGTTTCCAGTTGGCAGACAGTTTATGTTCTGATTGCTTCTCTAAAAGATTGTTCTTTGACCTAATCGAAAGTAGGTAGTTGGTCTCAACAAGTACCTCTAATGAACTTAACTGTAGAACAGACGGTTTCCCCAAATACTGGGCAGCTGAGATCTGAAAACAGTGTTTCAACTAACATAACAGACAATAACAGGCTTCAGTGAGAGTGGAAGCAATAACTTACTAATCCCTTCAGCCTTAAAAACATCCTTATGTTGCTATGAAGCCAAAATGGGACAAGATGGCAGTGAATGGGTGTAGTTTGGCCAAAGCGGACAGAGTCTGTTGAAGGGGCGGCATCGGGTGAAGATGCAGAATCTTGCAGAGGTGGCATAAAGTTGCGGTGGGGTGCATACAATTAGTTGAGCCTAGGGCAGGAGAAAGCCTAAATACGACACTGGAGCTCGGTTCGATTTCATGTTTTGGGATGACCTTCCTGGAAACCTAATGATATAATTCAGGTGTCGGGGAGCAAGGCTTTTTGGATTGGGCTATTTTGATAGATTATTGTATTGGAGAGGTTATCCACCCCCTGGGTCAAATCAGCATGAATGGCTGCGGCCAAGCAGCCCAGACTTCAGGAGAGTGATCCAGGAGTTCTGCCCATTTTGCCTACAAGCCCATTGTCTACTAACTTGGCATGGTGACCTGGTCTGGTATTGAGATCACTACATCGCTGTTCTGAAGCATGATATGTCTCTTTAATTATAGATTGAGTCTCGTGAAGAAGAGCCCCCAGTGTGAGAGTGCCCCTAGTGAGGTAGACTTTTCCCATTCTGCTGTGATGGTTGAAAGAGTTCCTTTAACATGTCAGATTGTGGGTGCTCACTGGGAGAGTCACTGCTGAATGGAAATTCATTGGAATCCCACAGAGCAGATAAGGGAGCTGAGACCACTGGCAGCACTGTCCGACTCATGTGTGATCTGAGAGGCATTCTTAGAAGCTTGCTGTGTGGCTTTTGACTTCTTTTCTTGCTGGCAGACAGTGCAAATTTGCAGGCACCATTGTGGGCAAGTCTATGGACTTTAAGGATAGTAAAGGGCGCACCCCTGAATTTGGTACTTTGAGTTGTGGTGGTGTGGCAGTGGCATTGGCAAGTTCTAACACCCAGTCTTGCTCAGCTGTTGTGTACATTGTATTTGTTGTTATTTGTTGTGTCATTGCATCTGATTATTATTGTGATGTTGGGATAGTGGGGTCAGATGACTGATGTCATCATGAAGTTTCCTGAATAGTACTCTGGGCAGCCTCTTTGGACGGCTATGCTGTCCTCTCAGCTACAATGCCCAGAGTGTTATGCTCACCTGGCTCCCACAGGGGCGTTGATCTGAACTGGACAGCTGCGGTCTCCACCAATGTGACGTGTAGTGCCAAGATGACGGACTGGACTGGCCCACCTAGCTTCGTTTGCTTGACCCGTAGGAATATTCTTCTGTAAATGGAGAAAGGGAATGAACCACCCGTGGAGTTGAGCGTCAACCCCCCCACTCCCGCTGTTCTCCCCACTGATCACCTTTGACGTCCCCTCTTATACTCTCACCTGATGGTTTGGAAAGATGAGCTCTACATCCTGCATTGAGCGCAGGGGCGCGTAGATAACCAGTTGCTTCACTGGCTCGAAGGAATTGGTGAGTTCCAGAACAATACTGACTCAGAGATTCCCGGCAAGACGCCCTAAGTATGCAGTTCGTAAGAGTTCAAATGTCTGACTTTCACTCTTGTCCGATTCCTTGCAGGTTGCAGCTTGACCCTAGCCAAGAGTTCCTCGTGGCAACCGGTAATATTCAGGTAAGGATTTGTATTATCCAACGCAGTTCGATGAAATAATGTCAATATGTAACCTGTTGCTTTCTCCCTTATTCAGGCGCTGAGAGAAAGTATGAAGTCTCGGGGAAAAATGCCTCCGGCAGTAAAATCAGGTAAGTCTATTGCGGTGAGGAGGTTTCCCCTTGTTTGTCCCTTGGTTTCACCTTGCTGTCCTTTTGTTTCCCCTTAGGGGCTGGGGTTCGGCGAAGATGCAGTGGAAATTGCGCCGACCCGTGAAGAGGTATAGTACCCCCGGTGGTAAAATCAGGTAAGTCTATTGGGGGTAACTAATATTGCCTCTGTGTATTCCCTTGGCTCACCTTGCTGTTCTTGTCTTCCCCTTAGGTGTCGGAGTGCGGCGGGAACATGCAGGAGGATGCGGTGGAATGTGAAGACGCTGTGAAGGCCGATGAGTTCAGCGCAGCGCTGCAGCAGGCGAGGCGACACGCATAAAATAACTTCTTTCTTCCAGCTCGAAGGCGCGATGGATCGGGAATTCAGGTAAGGATCAAAGGTATTGACCTTGTTCTAACCTTTTCTCCTTCTTTCTCCCTTTTTCTAGGTGCTCCAGACTCGAGGCTGGCGTGGCAGAAGACTGGATGCAGACTAGCAGGCACGGTGGGCGTTACGCTGCTGGATGCAGAATAACGCGAAGCGTGTGCTGCTCTTCAGGCGTGGTTTAAATAGCCTCCAAAGTAGTCCCAGGTAAGTATTCCTCCCCAGCCCCACCCGAGTAAAAAAATAGTCCCTAGGTAAAATAGTCCCTTCCAAGCCTCTTTTGGCTTGGAGCTTTTGCAGCATGGTCTGCATCAGGTAAGTTTGCCGCATGGTCTGCATCAGGTAAGTTCTAATCTATGAGCCTGGCACCTATGGCGCCAGGACTGACTCTCCATATGAGCCTGGTGCCATAGATGCCAGGACTGTACCCAAATAGCCCCTAGCAGGGGTTGTTGGGCTTGCTTGGGAAAAAACTTGATGCCTGCTTCCAGGGTTGCTGGACTTGGTCTGGGTCCCCGGGGGTAGGCATCATGACAGCACTTCCCCCCCCCAAGGCCCCTCCTAAAGTCGTTCTTCCCTGTGGTTTCGGTTTGTCTGGGAAATTACGGGCGAATTTATTCACCAATCGGGGTGCATGAACATGGTCACTAGGTTCCCATGACCTTTCCGGTGGTCTGTCAACTTTCCAGTTGATTAAATAAAAAAGTTTTGACTTAATCAGCTTGGAGTCCAGGATGTTCTTAACTTCAAATTGGTGTTCCCCATCTACAAGGATGGGATCTGAGGGATTGGTTAGTCTTGTCCCTGGTTGCACAGGTTTCAAAAGTGACACATGAAAGACGGGGTGAATTTGCATATTAGCAGGTAAGTCCAACTTGACAGCCACCGGGTTGATAATGGCCTTAATTGAGCAAGGTCCAAAATATCTGGGGTTAAAAGTCTGTGTTCCCTTTAGAGGTACATGTTTTGTGGCTTACCATACTTGGTCCCCTATCTGGTATTGTGGAGTATCACTTCTATGCCGATCAGCATCTTTCTTGTATTTTTCTTTCGCCTGTTTTAAATGTGCAGTTGCTTCCTTAAAGGCTTGCATAATCGTAGCGTGCAGATGGTCCACTGCGGGCATTTCTAAGTGTTGGGGTGAGTCAAGGTCTGAGGTTCGAGGATGGTGCCCATATAAGGTATAAAAGGGGCTTTGCCCAGTTCCAGAGTATACTAAATTATTGTATGCATATTCGGCGATCCAAAGAATGTCTTTCCAATTACTCTCAGTCTGATGTAACATACAACGCAGGTATTGTTCGAGAGTCTGGTTGGTCCTCTCCGTTTGACCATCGGTTTGGGGGTGGTGACTGGTCGATAACCTCACATCGATTTGCGCCAATTGACAGCATTTTTTCCAAAAATGTGAAATGAATTGACTGCCCCGGTCAGAGACCAATACGGACGGAAATCCGTGTATGCAAACAATGTTTTCGAGGAACTCCTTGGCCAAGATTGAAGCTGAAGGTAATCCCTTTAAAGGAATAAAGTGGGCCATCTTGGAAAAAAGATCCACAATAACTAGAATGGTGTTAAATCCATTGCATGGGGGTAGATCAGTAATAAAGTCTAACGATAAGGTGTGCCATGGTGTAGGCAGAATGTCTAAAGGTTGTAAGAGTCCAGCTGGTTTTTTCTTTTGACTTTTGTTTTGGGAGCAAATGCCACAAGACATCACAAAATATTTAATATCCTTTCGCCAGGTGGGCCACCAGAATTGTCTTTTAATTTTAGCTTCAGTTTTTGCAATACCTGGGTGCCCCTCCATTAGGATATCATGATAACGGGAAATGACTAGCTCTTGTAGTTCCTTGTGTGGCAGAAATAGCCGCCCTTGGTAATAGGGCAGATCATTGGTGACAAAGTAGTCCGGGCCTTTCTTTACCCAGTCCTGCAGGGCTGTAGGATGAAAGAGTTGCTGGATCTTTACCTGAATGTCCTCTAGTGTCTGTAGAGTAGTCATGCCAAGAATCCTTTGTTCGGAAATTATAGGTACTGGTTCTGGGTTCACTCCTGCCTCTCCCATCCCTATTCGGGATAAGGCGTCTGCTTTACCATTTTTACAACCTGGTCGGTAGGTTATCACGAAATCGAACTCGGCAAAGAACAATGCCCATCGGAGTTGATGTGACGATTGAGCCTTGGCTGTCTTTAAATACTGTAAGTTCCGGTGATCACAGTAATGGTATGCCTGGCACCGAGAAGATAGTGCCGCCAAGCCTTGAAGGCGGATTTAATGGCTAATAACTCCTTGTAGGTAACCGCATAGTTTAACTTGGGTGCCGAGAACTTTCTGGACCAAAATGCTACTGGGTGGAGCTGGCCAGTTTCAGGGTCCTTTTGAGACAGGACAGCTCCCATGGCTAGACTGGATGCATCAGTTTCCACTATGTATGGAAGTTTAGGGCGCGGGTGCTTTAATACAGGTGCAGACGTGAATTTCGCTTTCAGCTCTTGGAAGGCATTTTCAGCTTCTTCCGTCCACATAAAGCATTTATTTTTTCGTAAGAGCGCTGTGGTGGGATGTACAACATGTGAAAAATCCGGGATGAATCTGCGGTAGAAAATTGGCAAAGCCGAGCATGCTTTGTACTCCTTTAACTGAACTTGGTGATGGACACCTAAGGATTGCGTCCACCTTTCGTGAGTCCATTCGGACTCCTCTTGGGGTCAGGATAAACCCGAGGAATTCAACGTCTGTGGCATGAAAAACGCATTTTTCCAGTTTTGCATATAGTTTGTGCTGGCGCAATTTCTCAAGGACTGCTCGGACGTGCTTCACATGGTCAGATTCTGAAGAGGAGTATACTAGAATATCATCGATATATACAACAACACAAACGTCAATGAGTTCAAGAAGGACATCGTTCATGAAGTATTGGAAGGCTGCTGGTGCATTGCAAAACCCGAAAGGCATCACCTGGTATTTGAATAACCCATACTTAGTGCGAAAAGCAGTTTTCCATTCGTCGCCTTCTTTTACACGTACCAGACGGTATGCCTCCGAAGGTCTAACTTAGTGTATATGCAAGCGTCCTTCACTTGGTCTAGTAGTTCAGGGATCAGAGGCAATGGGTATCGGTTCTTAACATTTATCTGGTTCAATGCGCTGTAGTCTATGCGCGTTCTGAGGTCACCTTCCTTTTTGGGCACGAAGAACAAAGCTGAAGATGCAGGGGACTTGGATGGGCGAATGAAGCCATTGGCAAGGGTCTGGTCTAAGTATTGTCGTAGGTGAAGGTTCTCAGGTTCCGTAAGGGCATAGATCCTGCTACAAGGGGGTTTTGCACCGGGTATAAGATCGATTTGACAATCATACGATCTGTGAAGTGGTAAGGTGTTTGCCTGTTCTTTTTGGAAGACATCCTGGAATTCTTGGTATTCTGGAGGTAGTTGCATGACTGCTGTGGTTACTGTGGCCATGCCTGCGTTCAGATTTTTCTTTGGGTAACAGGTTTGTGCACAATCCGGGAAGGTTATTCTCTTCTCTTGCCAATCAATACAAGGATTATGTGTTTCCAACCAAGGTTACCCCAGTATTATTTGGAACTGTGGAGCTTTGATTAAATCAAACACAATAGTCTCTCGATGCTCATCCTGACCCAATAGTGTCATCTCTGCAGTGGAATGAGTTACAGGCCCAGAGGCAATTTCAGTTCCATCGACTGTGGTGATGACATCTGAGGTGGTTTTTCGGCAGAGAGGTAGATTCATCCTGGAAGCGAATTCGTAGTCCACATAGTTTCCTATGGCCCCGCTATCAATGTATGCCCTTACTGCGTGCATACGCAATGGCTGCCTTGGATCTACGAGGACCATTGGTTTGATGAAATGCGAGGTCTGAGTATCCTTCTTCAAGCTCGGCAAGCGGACCTCTACGCTTGTCGGGCGTGGTCTTTTCCCGAGTCTGACTCCATATGGCTTTTATCAGCAGCTCCTACCACCTTCTTGGGTGGTTTTACAGGGCAATCCCGTAGAAAATGCCCAGAAGTTCCACAATATAGACACAATTGCATTTGCCGTCTCCTTTCTCTTTCCTTCTGGGTTAATGGTCCTTTAACCCCTCCGATTTGCATGGGTTCTGAAGCATCTGCTCCTTTGGGGTTAGCGTGGGTTTTGACCAACACCCAATTCTCAAACTTGGCTCGATCAGCCTTTCTGTTTTGAAGTCTGTGATCTAACTGGACCACTAAGTCTATATATTCAGCGCAGTCTTGAGGTGGGTTCATGACTTTGAGCCAAGACATCCATGAGTTCGCCTCGAAGCCCTCGATGAAATAACGTGATTCGTTTTACCTCAGGCCATCCAGTTTCCACTATCAACCTATTAAAGGTCGCGATGTAGGATAGAAGGTCCTGGTTACCCTGGCGTAGGGACAAACGTTTGTTATCCAGGGCCTGTCCTTGGGAGTGCCGGGCATATAGTCTTTCCATGCTCATTTGAAAGCCCTGAAAATCCTGAAGAATTGGGTCATCCTGAGTAACTAGTGGAATTGACCAATCAGCTGCACTGCCGCTGAGATATGACAATACAAAGGCTACCTTGGCTTGATCGTTTGGGAAGGCTCCAGGTCTGCATACAAAGTGCAAGCGGCATTGGTTCATAAACACGGCAAACCTTTTGGGATCTCCGGCATAGCGTTCGGGCGGAGCTAATGGAATGTTTCCTGGTAGGTTTATTTGCACAGGGTTACTCGATAACACAGGAGCTGGATTCCCCCCGGAACCTGGTAGGGGTGCTTGTCCAGCCTGGCTTTGCAGTAGTTGCCTAGCAAGGTCATCAGTTCGCTCCTTTGACAAAATCAGTTCTCTCCTAAGGGCATTGGTTTCTTGACGGGCGGAATGCACTTCAGCCCCCAGTTCCCCTAGTAGTTGGGCCAATTGGTCAGTTTCTGAGGTATCCATAACGCCCGGATGGGAATTTGTGGGTAGTCTTCGCTTTCTGTTACACTCACCTGCCTCCCACAGGGGCGTCGATCTGAACTGGACAGCTGCGGTCCCCACCAATGTTACACATAGTGCCAAGATGACGGACTGGACTGGCCCACCTAGCTTCGTTTGCTTGGCCCATAGGAATATTCTTCTGCAAATGGAGAAAGGGAATTAACCACCCGTGGAGTTGAGCGTCAACCGCCCCCACTCCCGCTGTTCTCCCCACTGATCAGCTTTGACGTCCCCACTTATAGTCTCACCTGATGGTTTGGAAAGATGAGCTCTCCATCCTGCATTGAGCGCAGGGGCGCGTAGATAACCACTTGCTTCACTGACTCGAAGGAATTGGTGAGTTCCAGAACAATACTGACTCAGAGATTCCCGGCAAGACGCCGTAAGTATGCAGTTCGTAAGAGTTCAAATGTCTGACTTTCACTCTTGTCCGATTCCTTGCAGGTGCAGCTTGACCCTAGCAAAGAGTTCCTCGTGGCAACCGTCAATATTCAGGTAAGGATTTGTATTATCCAACGCAGTTCGATGAAATAATGTCAATATGTAACCTGTTGCTTTCTCCCTTATTCAGGAGCTGAGAGAAAGTATGAAGTCTCAGGGAATAATGACTCCGGCGGTAAAATCAGGTAAGTCTATTGCGGTGAGGAGGTTTCCCCTTGTTTGTCCCTTGGTTTCACCTTGCTGTCCTTTTGTTTCCCCTTAGGGGCCGGGGTTCGGCGAAGATGCAGTGGAAGTGGCGCCGACCCGTGAAGAGGTATAGTACCCCAGGTGGTAAAATCAGGTAAGTCTATGGGGGTAACTGATACTGCTCCTGTGTATTCCCTTGGCTCACCTTGCTGTTATTGTCTTCCCCTAGGTGCCAGAGTGCGGCGGGAACATGCAGGAGGATGTGGTGGAATGTGAAGATGCTGCGAAGGCCGGTGAGTTCAGCGCGGCGCTGAAGCAGGCGAGGAGGCGCGCATAAAATAACTTCTTTCTTCCAGCTCGAAGGCGCGATGGATCGGGAATTCAGGTAAGGATCAAAGGTATTGCTCTTGTTCTAACCTTTTCTCCTTCTTTCTCCCTTTTTCTAGGAGCTCCAGACTCGAGGCGGGCGTGGCAGAAGACTGGATGCAGACTTGCAGGCACAGTGAGCGTTATGCTGCTGGATGCAGAGTAACGCGAAGCGTGTGCTGCTCGTCGGGCATGGTTTAAATAGCCTCCAAAGTAGTCCCAGGTAAGTATTCCTCCCCAGCCCCACCCGAGTAAAAAAATAGTCCATAGGTAAAGTAGTCCCTTCCAAGCCTCTTTTGGCTTGGAGCTTTTGCAGCATGGTCTGCATCAGGTAGGTTTGCAGCACGGTCTGCATCAGGTAAGTTTTAATCTATGAGCCTGGCGCCTATGGCGCCAGTACTGACTCTCCATATGAGCCTGGCGCCATAGACGCCAGGACTGTACCCAAATAGCCCCTAGCAGGTGTTGTTGGGCTTGCTTGGGAAAACTTGATGCCTGCTTCTGGGGTTGCTGGACTTGGTCTGGTTCCCCGGGGGTAGGCATCATGACACAGAGATAGGATATTCTGCTATTCTGCCTATCACACTCTTCTATGTACTGTTGGTCCAACCCTTGCATCAGGCATCTCAGGCTGCTCAATGTAGCCTGCAGTCTCGAGCATCCCAGCCTCTCCGGGCTCAATCTATGGTCAGTCTCAATAAACTGTCAGTACCAATAAAAAAGTTAAGTTAAACAAGCATACCTTTCACTAGAGCTTCTACACAGGGTTGCTTCCTCTTTCACTAATCTGTTGGTACTTGAACATCTTTTGAGGTTCTAATCCCCATGGCGCATCAGGACCTCAACCGACAATGTCTGTGCCTTCTCTTGTGTCTTCGCTAGTGCTCAGTGCTCTCTGCTTTGCACCACTCTGCTCTGGGTTCTGCAGCCCTTTACTGTCTGCCTGTGGTTGACCCTGCTCCTCTGTCTGTAGTCTCCCTGTTCCTATGCCCAAAGCTTTTTTTATGTCTGTCTGCACCCCCTTGATATCTGCCCACAGTTCCCTTGTTCCTTGCCTACAGTTTCTTGCTCTTTGTCCATAGTTTCCTTGACTCTAGAAAATTATTTCATTATGTAGTTGTCTGTAGATTCCTTATTTCTAATTTGTAGTTCGGTCCACTGTACCTTAATTCCAGTCCACAGTTTCAAATCTGCAGTTCAGTTTCTCAGTTGCCTTGTTCTAAGCCTGTCACGAGTGTTGGGAACCAGCGTATTATCCTCCAAATCTGATAAATCAATGTCCACCTCCCCTTTCTCCTCACCTGTCTCTTCCGGAACGGGGTTTCGTCTGGAGGTCTTGGTCTGGGGCTTCTTCTTCTTTGTGAAGAGGAACGGCCGTCCGCGGGAAGAAGCCACCCTGATCCCCTGATAAACAGGGAAGCAGCCGGCCCCCTTCCCGCAGAAACCAGGATGAGAGGAAAAAAGCAGCCGCTTAAAAAAACCTCTCTACGGATGTAGTTGGTATCAATGCTGAGCAGGAAGAGATGACTGTGATCCCGGGAATGCAGGAAAAACCGGAGCAGGATAATCAAGGTAAGTCTTTCTCAGTGCAGCAGTAGGCTGGAGAATCCGGTGAAGCTGTACTGAACAAGGAGCAGTGCGAGAGACCGGAGAGGAGGAACCGCCAAGAATCAGGAACGGGAGAAAGGAAGGAGAGGAGAGAAGTAGAGCGAAAGGATACCGCAATAAAGGTCGCGGTGAATAGCAACTGGAGTAAGGTAAGGAAAACAAAGTAGCACGGCAACAAGGCACAGGAAACAAAGTTGCAATGCACAGAGCCTAGGGGACGGCGTGGTTAAATACAGGAACAAGAGAAAAAGACTAGACCGTCAAACCAGGAAGTGAAGAGAAAAAACACGGAACATTCTAATGGCGCCGCCAACGCCAAGCCTTCCATAACCGCCAGCGACCACCAAAAGACGGCGGCATGACAGTATGCCCCCTCCCAAGGGACACCCCCCCGGCTTCCCCGGGAACAGACGGTGAAACCGCTGAACCAACGCTGGAGCGTGAACATGAGACACCGGTTCCCAGGAGTCCTCCGAGTGTGGATACCCTTTCCAGTGAATGAGATACTCCAAGCGACCCCGCCGATAGCGGGAGTCACGAACGGAGGCCACCTCATCGGAAGGAACCGCCTTGGGGACCGGGTCCTGTGGCAAAGGGCGATGGTAGGGATCACCCTTGCATTCCCTCTGGAGAGAGGAATGGAATACAGGATGGAGACGGTGCATGTGTTTAGGCAACTGAAGGCGGAAGGCCACAGGGTTGATCTGGTGTAGTATAGGGAAAGGACCCAGGTACCGGGGAGACAGTTTAGAGGGGCGAAGCCAGCGAGGCAGAAACCTAGTAGACAACCAGACCTTGGTGCCCCTTCGCCAAGCTGGAACGGGCTGGCGCTTAAGATTGCAGTATGATCGATACCGAAGACTGCTCGCCCGCAAACTTCCCGTGGCAGACTTGTGAGCCTCCGAGATACTGGTAAGTAAGGCATCCACAGATGTAGTGGTAGAAGGAGGGAAGGAGAGAGAAGGAATAAAGCTGGGATGGAAACCATAGGAACAAGAAAAAGGACTGAGACCAGTGGCACTGTGCTCGGCATTGTTATAGGCAAATTCCGCGGTGACCAGCAGACTAACCCAATTATCTTGTTGGGTGTTTGTGAAGCATCGAAGATACTGCTCCAGCGTGGCATTGGTTCTTTCAGTCTGCCCGTTAGTCTGAGGGTGGAAACCAGATGATAAGGCCCGTTCCATTCCCAGTCTCTCACAAAGCTCCTTCCAGAACCTTGAAGTATACTGTGAACCTCTGTCAGAAATAATCTTGTCCGGAGTACCATGTAAGCGAAATATTTCTCTGGCAAATACAGCCGCCATCTCAGCGGCAGTGGGAAGACCAGCCAAAGGAGTGAAAGCTGCCATCTTAGTGAAGCAGTCGACAGTTACCATGATGCATGAACAACCTTCCGAAGGTGGCAGATCCACAATAAAATCCGTGGAAATAATGCTCCAGGGTCTCTTGGGAAGGTCCTGTTGTTGGAGAAAACCAATCGACTTTTGAGTGCAATGTTTGGATCGGCAGCATACCGGACATGACTTGACGTAGGTTGAAACATCTTTGGCCATACCGGTCCACCAGAACTTGCGATGAAGCAATTCCAAAGTGTTCTTAACACCTCTGTGTCCTGCCGTTGGATCATCGTGGCACCACCTTAAAGCCGATTGACGGGTGAATCTGTCTGGCAGAAACAATCGCTGTTGCTTGAAACATAAACCATCTTTAAGGGATAGATCCTTTGAGAGAGGAGAGGTGGACCGCGTGGCCTTGCGGACCCTTTATAAGAAAGACTCCACCGAACAGATTACTTTGACTTCAGAAAGCATGAGACTGGGAAATTCTTTCTGAGACATGTCTGAATAAGGCCTTCTAGAAAGAGCATCAGCCAGTATGTTCTTGGTACCTGGTACGTAGGTCAATGTGAAATCATATTGGGAGAAAAAATGCGCCCAGCGAGCCTGACGGGAGTTGACACATTCCATCTTTTGCAGTACTTTAAGATTCTTGTGGTCAGTTCTGATTTCAAAGGGATGGTTAGCCCCTTGTAGAAGATGTCTCCATTCTTCGCATGCAGATTTCATGGCCAGGAGTTCTTTTTCTATCACTGAATAGTGTGTCTGGCTGTCATTCAGTGTCTTGGACATGTAGGCAACCGGATGTTCCAAACCTTCATGTTCCTGTAGAAGGGCTGCACCTATCGCCGCAGAGGAGGCATCAGTCTCCACAATGAATCTTAGATTCTGATCTGGTTGATGAAGTACCGGGGCAGAGCAGAATTCCTCCTTAAGTCGTTGGAAAGCTCGGTTTGCCTCAGAAGACCAGATAAAGGGCATTGAAGACTTTTTTAACAGCTTTGTAATGGGAAGAACTCGATCCGAGAAACCTTGGATGAATTTGCGATAAAAATTGGCTAGCCCTAGAAATCTTTGGACGTCTTTGATGGAATGGGGTGTTGGCCATTGCAATATGGCGTCAATTTTAGTGGGATCCATGCGGATTCCTTCCGAAGACAGAATAAAGCCAAGATAGTTGACCTCGGATGCTTGAAAAATGCACTTATCAGCATTGGCTTTTAGTAGATTGTCTTGCAGTCTTTGAAGGACTTGTTGGAGGTGATCCGAATGGAGTTGGGCGTCTTTTGAATAGACCAGTATGTCGTCAAGATAGACGACGGCACAATGAAAAAGTAGATCAGAAAAGATGCGATCCATGAATCTTTGAAATATTGCTGGAGCGTTGACTAGGCCAAAAGGCATGACACAGTATTCGTAGTGTCCGAAGGGAGTGCGAAAAGCAGTCTTCCATTCATCACCGGATCGTATCCGCAAAAGGTGGTAGGCTCTTCTTAAATCGATTTTAGAAAAGATTTTTGCTCCTTGTACTGCTTCCAGAATGTCTCCGATCAGTGGCATGGGATACCTATCCCTAAGCGTGACTTGGTTTAGGCCCCTATAATCGATGCAAGGACGAAGCTCATTGGAACCCTTCTTTGGAACAAAAAAAAGTGAAGCCCCTGCAGGGGAGAATGAAGGTCGGATCAGGCCATGATGTGAATTAGAATCCAGATATTCCTTGAAAGGCTTCTTTTCCTTGAGGGAAAGGGAAAACATTTGTCCAAAAGGAACAACAGCATTGGGTTGGAGAATGATCTGACAATCCTCTGGTCTATGAGGAGGTAACTCCTGCGGGCCATCGTCCGTAAACACCTCCTGGTAGCGGAGATATTCTTTAGGGATGCTGTTTACCTTCAACACATCTAAACTGTAGGTTATATCTGGTAAAATGTGGACAGAAGTATGCAGGGTCTGTGAAGAACATGACTGACGACAAAAAGTTGAGGTAAATGACAATTGGTTCTTTGTCCAATCAATGGTCGGGTTATGCTTCCGAAGCCAAGAGACCCCCAGGATTACTGGAAAATGAGCTGCTCGGATGAGGTCGAATTGAATGGTTTCGTAGTGATGTAGGATCTTCATCTGCATCGGAGGTGTGGTATGGGTGATTAGACCCGAGCTGAGTGGTCTACCATCTACACCTTCCACCTTTTGGTCCTCGTCTTTCTGCAAACGGTGAATGCCGACCTTTTCCGCTCAAACCAAGTCCATAAAGCAACCAGCAGCGCCGCAGTCCAGTAGTGCCAGAACCTCATAGGACTGCTGAGAGATAAATAACTCTACTCCGACTACCATGAGACGGTTGTCTTCTGTTCTAAGCATGGGTGTGACTGATAAAGAAACAAAGGGACCAGGAAATCCCCCTCGGTAACTCGTCCCTACTAGCTCCGAGGAAAGGCATTTCCCGAACGTCTTGGTGGTACATTAGGACAATCTCTAAGAATATGTTGGTTAGATCCACAATACATACACAGGTTGTTCTCCCTGCGTCCTCTTCTTTCTTCCGAGGTGAGTGGTCCTCGAGTAGTCCCAATTTGCATTGGCTCCTCTTTCGACGTACAGGTAGGAGAAGGAGAGGTAATCCCAGGATCAGGCGTAGCAGGAAATCCACGCTGTTTTCTACGTTCAGACCGCCGTTCTGAGAGACGGAAATCCAGCTGTACCACTGTAGACCACAAGTCGGTTAAAGTAGCTGGTCTGGTTACCCTTGCTAATTCATCCTTAAGGTCTTCCCTCAATCCTCGGCGAAAAATGGTGTACTGAGCGTTCTCTTGCCAGCCTGCGTCTGCAGCCACCCGTTTAAAGCGGGAGATGTAGGACAGAAGATCGGAACTTCCCTGTCGAATATCCAGTAACTGTTCACTGGCGACTACCGCAGACCCTTGCCTTTCAAAGGCCAATTTGAACTGGGCGGTGAACCCGGCGTAATCGTGCAGTAACGGGCTGGCACCGGTCACAGGCGGAGTAGCCCAGGAAAGAGCGTTACCCGTAAGGTTAGATATCAGAAACCCTATGCGGGCTGCCTCTGAGGCATATGTCTGAGGTCTGAAGGTGAAATAAATTATGCAAGCCTCCATGAATTCTTTAAATCCAGTAGGTGAACCGTCATATTTACCGCAAGGTAAGGGCATGGGAGGCAGATCACTCCGGGACTGTTCGAAGTGGTCGACTCGCTGTCTTAGAGCAGCGTTTTCAGCTTTCACAGCCTGTAATTCTAAAGTCACATTCTGCATTGCTGTGAGCAGCTCTTGGACCTGTTCCGGAATAGACATTGTAATCTCTTTGTGGCGTTGCAAACTGTCACGAGTGTTGGGAACCAGCGTATTATCCTCCAAATCTGATAAATCAATGTCCACCTCCCCTTTCTCCTCACCTGTCTCTTCCGGAACGGGGTTTCGTCTGGAGGTCTTGGTCTGGGGCTTCTTCTTCTTTGTGAAGAGGAATGGCCGTCCGCGGGAAGAAGCCACCCTGATCCCCTGATAAACAGGGAAGCAGCCGGCCCCCTTCCCGCAGAAACCAGGATGAGAGGAAAAAAGCAGCCGCTTAAAAAAACCTCTCTACGGATGTAGTTGGTACCAATGCTGAGCAGGAAGAGATGACTGTGATCCCGGGAATGCAGGAAAACCGGAGCAGGATAATCAAGGTAAGTCTTTCTCGGTGCAGCAGTAGGCTGGAGAATCCGGTGAAGCTGTACTGAACAAGGAGCAGTGCGAGAGACCGGAGAGGAGGAACCGCCAAGAATCAGGAACGGGAGAAAGGAAGGAGAGGAGAGAAGTAGAGCGAAAGGATACCGCGATAAAGGTCGCGGTGAATAGCAACTGGAGTAAGGTAAGGAAAACAAAGTAGCACGGCAACAAGGCACAGGAAACAAAGTTGCAACGCACAGAGCCCAGGGGAGGGCGTGGTTAAATACAGGAACAAGAGAAAAAGACTAGACCGTCAAACCAGGAAGTGAAGAGAAAAAACACGGAACATTCTAATGGCGCCGCCAACGCCAAGCCTTCCATAACCGCCAGCGACCACCAAAAGACGGCGGCATGACAAAGCCTGCACTGCTCTTGCTTAAGTTCTTGCTCCCGGTTTCCTGTTTTGGACCTCATTCACTTGAACTTCCTGCTCTTTCCCTGACTACTTCTGTAAATGTGTGTGTCAGTGTACTTGTTCTCACTTGTCCTTATCTAATTCCTTTGTCCAGGATTTGGGTGCTGGATTTTCCAGCAGGTAATCCCTGTCTCTTTCCTTTGCCATATCTCTGCATGGTCCATTGTGGCATATTTATTTACTGTGTACTACAGGGGTCTACAACCTGCAGTTCGCCAGATGTTTTGCACTACAACTCCCATCAACCTTAACCAGGATAGTGAATTTTGAGGCATCAGAAGAATTGAAGTCCAAAACCTCTGGAGAGCCACAGGTTGCAGACTCCCGGTTCCTGTTTCTGAGGACAGTCACTGTTCTGTTCCTGCTGGAATCATATTATCTAATCGATTGTGAGTATAGTTTACTTATTGGTGCTTTGAGGCGCCATCCCATGGGCAGTCACAGTGGGGCGCTGTAATAGCAACTTACCCTATTTTACGAGTTTACCCTGATATTGTGGGAAGCCTGCAGCCATTCTGCGTGCACCCCAGCTGTTCATTGCCTACCCTCTCATGTGCACTATACTCTCTTCCTTTCCCTCTCTTGAACACCATACTCTTTTGTCAAAGAAGGCCTAAAGATCAGGCCATCTCCCAGAGATAGTTTAATGGTTTTTATTAAAGGTTTTGGCTGGTTGCTAAGGGCAGTTATTCACTCTCTCATCTAGAATATTCAGTTTCCACCCTGGACCAGGCATACTTACTCCCCAAGTTAGTATCTAGAGTTTATGTACCCCCCTCCTACTGGGTAAGTACCTACTTTCTATGAATGAGGGTTTAAAGACAATTGCCTTATTTGGCTAATCTCCTACCAGGACTTCATAGATTAGACTTGTTCTATTGTTGATGTTAGCTCCCCAGGGTTGTAGGGATTAGTCATTCAGATACTCAAGCTCCAATGTGGCTTCTTCCTCCAATGCCCTGATGTTCCTCTCCCTATCTCTCACTGCTATTCCATCCTACTCCGATACTCTCCTCCTTTCAACTCCACCGCTCCTTCTCTCCTAGTACTCACTCCTTCTGACCCTCCAATGTCTCTCTCTATCTCCACCCTGTGGTTGTATTCTCTCCTGCCCCTCTCCCCTCTACTACTATTCTTCCCTCAACTGTCCGCTTCGACGAGCCCTCTCCACAGTGCTCCTACTCTCTGTCTCTCCACTACACCACTAATCTACCCTCTCAATTACAATACTACTCTACTCCGCCCCTCTTTCAAATTACTCACCCTCCCTTCACTCCCTCAGTCACCTTTCACTCACTCCCCACACTTTATTTAACACTCTCACTCACTCACCTTACAAGCACACTCCCAACGCAGTACCTCTTGCTATCACCAACCAACACTTCACATTTGCTCCAGAATTCCTCCACAGTGCAAGTCACCATCCTTCCACCATCTCTGGTCTCTTGGTCTGACACCTCCTCATCTAGGGACCTCACCCAAACAACCCACATCTTCCTGTTTCCTGTTGTCCTTCTTATCCTCTCACCCTTCCTCCATTGGGTCTCTTCCTGTAACCAATCTCGCCCTGACCTCTCCACCCGAGAGGTGTTACAATGGTCAAAATTCACAAATAGGGGGCTAAGTCCCACCCCTTTCTTCCAACACTTTGGGGGATATGCTACCGGGGTGTACAAATGGGATCTCTGCAGCTAAAGTTGTTTGCTCTAGATCAGCTTGGCAAGCTACACACACCCCTTCTGACACTTCAACCACAGTACATACCATATCTTACTGTGCCCAGAATCTGACATTCTGTTCATGAACAATAACCATATAAGAACAGGGGTAGAAACCCAGATACAATTTAAGGCTTATACATTGCAGTTCTCATTCAACTCCATTCACCATTCAAGTTTAACTTGCAGAGCCGGTGAAGAATTCCCTTCTGCAGTTGGCCACACTGTGACTGAACCCAGAGCCAGCAAGCAGCCCTGATTTGACTTCAGGCATTACATAGGATCTATCTGTCACATTGAGCACACAAGGCACGGAAGGCCATCCATCTGCATGCCTAGTTTTGCCTATAGTCTCTCAACTAACAGAGGAAACATGGCATTGAATCACGTTGTCCGACGTTTACTGATAGGTGCAGCCATGTGTGTCATGATGCTAGAAGCCTTCCCACTGGTTTGCAGAGACTTTACAGTTGCTTAAGAGACTCTTGGAGTGAACGAATCACACCACTCAACAATAAATATAGTTCCTGTTGCATTTACTGAGATAGGTCAGTGCCCGCTGGATCCTGCTCCTAAGTGCAAAGGACGAGTATGCTCGTCCTTTTTGCATAGACTAGCATAATAGCCTGGCACTTAAGGGGTTAAAGAACACTTCCAGGCCTGCGAATGTCAGTGAAGAGCCATATGTGAACAAAGATGAACGAGAGGAGTTAATTAGAAAGACCTTGATTCTGTTATCTGATGTAAGCCTGCCTACAGTCTGCAAAGAATTTCCTTGATTGCCTGACATGACTTCCAATGAAGCACCAGCGCAGACTATCAATACTGTTGCTCACTATGACACCTTTCCTGAAGCAAACCAATGCTGCTGTAACCCCAGTCCTACCCTCCAGTACTGCCCATCAGTCAAAAAGAGAATGTCTGCCTTCAGCGAAGTAGAGCCTGAGGAATATGCAAGAGAGTCATTCAGAGTCTGGCAGTCAATGAGCACGCACCAATGCTTTGTACTAGAGAATCTTTGTCTTCAGACATTAGTACTCCTGAAAAACATACTTTGACATGGGACCTTTCAGATCTCAAGTGGTCACTGTGGAACTAAAAAGGGTTCTGGTGAGGCTGTTCCCGCTATCATCTCGTCTATGAAGGACTCTGACACACAGGTTTATAAATATGCTACGTTTACCTCTTATAAAGACTGTCACCTTGAAGTCCTGATCTGGTTTTCGACGTTATTAAAGCACTCGACCATCCTGTTATGAAACAAGCCTCGGATTTAGGTTTCTATTTTGTGAATCTGCACAGGGCCTGTGAAGGGGCATACCGTGGTGATTCTGCCACTTGAACCCTAGCAGAAGCCCTTCTGTGGACCGGTTAGCACTTGAAATTCATTATCACTATCAATCCTGACCTGATTTATTTATTTAATATTTCTGCCTTTACATTCCCTTTGGCAGGTGTTAGAACTTTGCTACTGGATTACTCAAACTACATGTCCCATAACTTACCTCTACATAGTTTGCAAAGCCTGGGTGCTCCTATTGAACAGTTTGAGAACCTCACGCCCGAGAAGCCCTACAGTTCTACTTTCTTTCACTTTCCTAGGTTCAGAGAGGGAGGAGGCAGATTACTTGCAGAAGTGGTGCCCCATGTGCAGTTAATGAGTCTGTTTCAGCGCAGGGTGTTTCACTAATTAAAGCAGCTGCCTGGAGAAGCACCCTGATCTTGCATTGAGCATGTTCCTAGACCCTCTTGCTTTGTACTGTGCTTTTCTGCTGACCCCTGTTGCTGTTGCCTGCTGTCGCCAGAATGGTCTCCTTTTCCATAACCTTTTGGTCTATGCCCTGCAGGCCTGTGCTCTCTGCCCTGTGGCGCAGAGATAGCCAGTGGTGGCTGGTGATTTTTTTTTATTGGTGGGAGCGTAAATATTTCACACACATTTGAAAGAGTAACTGAGCGTAGTGAGGGAGCCCAACCAACCAAGAGCATCCAGGGGTTCTCCCCTGAGTAAATATTTTGAATAATAGTGTCATGTTGACGTATCCGATAGAAACGGGGGGTGGGAGTTCGGGAGCGGGATCAGGAAGGGAAGTGACGCAAGGGGGCGGGGGTTCGGGGAGTTGGTGTAAGGAGCTGAATAAAGAAGGACGTTTGTGAAGCAGCTCCACGTCTGTGTTTTCATTGCGGCGCTGCGCGCCAGTCCCACGGGGGACAGAACAATGGCGACGAGGATGGGCTGAAAGTGGCGAGCGAAGGGGACACGCGCCACGCCCGCAGCAGAACGCTGAGCACCCGCCACGGCAAAGCCGAACGTAGCACGCAGAAGCGACGCCGAAACTCGAGAGGCCCGCCCGGTCACAGCAGGTGACGGGTGCAGGAAGTCGCGCACCGTGAGAGCAAGAGCTCGCTCGCAGCCCGCCCATCCGGATCGGATCCCAAAGCGGAGGCCCGGGCCGCAGCGGTGAAGAAGCACCACACGCGGAAGCAAGACGTCCGCCGTGCCGACAGGCACGCCAACAGGTACCTCCCCCCCAGCCGCCCCAGAAACATACGCTGCCACGATTGCAGCCGCCCCGCGCGCACCAGAGGGGATACGCGGAGGCAGGACCAGTGGAGGGAGGATAGAAGGCGGTATAAAGCCAGCACAGCTGTCACGGCCCCAGGAGTGAACACGTGGGCCCCCTGTCCCGGGGCGCAGACAGATCTGCAGACAGATCAAAGGAAAGAAACAGGACAACGCCTGGCACACGTGGATGGTGCTCGTGCCTTAACAGGCGGCTATCCCCGCAGCAGTGGCAGCAAGCTCCCAGACACAGGGAGAACCCATATTCGGCAGCATGTCGGACCAAGACGCAGGGCAAAGAGCCCAGGCCCCACGAAATGGCCCCCCAGCATCCACAAACCCGGCACAGGATCACGTGCCATATCAATTACCGGACACACTGGCAGCGCAAATGCCTGGCCCATTTGACGTAACTGACACGAGCAACATGGGCCCCCGGTGGACCAAATGGATAAGGGACTTTGACCTATATATGGGGCCCACCGGACCCATAGCGGATCCAAGGCAAGTGTGTCTTTTGAAATTGGCGGTAGGTTCCGCCACCCGTGACATCATAGATGAGATGCCTCAAGACTCTATAGATTCCATCCAGGACCTCAAGGACGCCTTAGCAGCATACTTCGCACCCCACACCAATGTGGACTATGAAAGGCACCTATTTCACTCCAAGAAACAAGCAAAAGGAGAGATGATGGATGCATATGTGATGCGACTTCGCACCAAACTCAAACATTGTGACTTTGCGAACTACTCTAACACAGAGTCCCTCAGATCCCAAATAATATCAGGATGCGAATCCTAAACCTTTCGCAGGAAACTCCTACAGAAATCTCGCACGCTGGAGGAAATTCTAGCGCTGGCCAGGGTGGAGCGAGCCATCGACTCTCAAGTAGAAAGCTTTGGGAATACACAGACAGGAGAAAATCTACACAAATTACACCTTGAAAGGAGATCAGAAGAATTGTTCTTCTACAAGTGCGGGTTCGAATACGCGCATTAAGGGACATGCCCTGCAGTAGGGCAACGCTGCACGTCGTGTGGCGAAGAGGGCCACTTCAAGGCGGTGTGTAGGCTATTTAAGGATCGAGGAAGAGAGCGACCGAAAGACAACATTCCCTGCTCGAGAAGCCGATACGGAGGTACGCCCAGCACTCACACTACGCCGAGCACCTCCAGCACACCAGGTCAGACCCCGAGTGACCCAAGAGACAGGGACTCGGGCGATGACCGACAGAGACGGAGAGAGAGGAGAAAGTTCGTGATGCGGGCTAAACCAGAGAGAAGATCACAACGACACGTATGCTACCTAGTGGAACAATCCCCTACGGAGTCAGATCCCAGCTCATCGGGGAGTGACCAAAAGAAAAAGGCATATGTGTACACTCCGGGAAACCCCACGGCAACGGCCCATAGCCCCACACTAATCATCAAATTGCAGGAAAGACCCACAGAATTCCTCATAGACACTGGAGCCACTGTCAATGTGGTGAGCGAACAAATCTACAATGAAATGACCCCGAAACCAGGGCTCCAGCCGGCCACCGCAGACATATACGCTTACGGAGCAAAGACGCCCTTGAAGTGAATTGGACTATTCCACGGGCTCTGCCGTTACAAGGGTCAAGAGATGAAAGTTCCGATTGACGTTTTAGCTACTGAGACAGACAGTGGCTGTGTACTAAGTTTTAAAGCAGCCGCGGACATGGGCTGTGGGAAATGGGAAAAGTGCCAGGAGAAAGGGTAGGGGCAGTGCTGTACATGGAATCAAAACAATAACAAGAAGTGCGGCCAGCAGGTGGCAGGTGCAAGGGTAAGTACAGACAGCAGGTGTCCAAAAGTACAGGTAGGGGGACTGTAGGGTTACAGATACAGACCCAAGTGAAAGGGTTGCTGGGAGGCAGTGCGGGCGTGCTACTGGGTGGGTAGGACCTGGGCCCGAAATCAGAGTGTAGCCAGGTGACCAGTGCAGTATCAGACAGGAAATCAGCAGGGGAGAGAGAGAAGGCAGAAACGAAGAGGAAGGTCTTGAGGTGCTTCCGGAACCGGAGACGGTTCTCCTCGAGTTTCAGAGAGACATGGAGGCTGTTCCAGAGGGAGGCCCCAGCCAAGGAAAGAGATCTACCCCCAACTCGTTGCTTGGAGAAGCGACTGACCCTGAGGAAGTTCGAGGTGGAGGAGCAAAGAGCTTGAGTGGGAAGGTATTTACGGAGGGAGAGATTAAGGTATTTAGGACCCAGTCACCAGAAAGCCTTGTGGACAATGCAGAGGGTCTTGAACTTAATCCTTGCAACCACTGGGAGCCAATACAGAGATTGCGGTGCTGGAGAGATATGATCCCTGGGCTTGAGGCCAGGGACAAGACTTGGAGTCCTGTTCTGGATGAGTTGCAGAGGGCGGAGAGTAGAAGTAGGCAGATTTAGAAAGAGGCTGTTGCAGTAGTGTAGCCAAGAGAGAACCAGAGCTCTACAGACAGTGAGCTTCTGGAGGAAGGACAGGAAAGGAAGAATAACTCTGAGGAGTTGAAGTTGGTAGTTTGACTTCTTAGAGACGTCAGAAATGTGAGGAGAAAAGGAGAGTGTGGAGTCAAAGGTGACCCTGAAGTTCCTAGCCTCACAGGTGGGAGCAGGAAAAGGGCCAAGGGAGGCTGGCCAGAGAGTGACAGGAAAGGAGGGTGCAGGTGTGCTGATGAGGAGAATCTCCATCTTACTGGCATGAAGGCAGAGATCACCGGTAGCACACCACTCCTGGATAGCAGACAGACAGTCAGAGATGAGAGAAGGGGTGGCAGAGGGGAGCCTGAAAACGAGCTGAGTGTTATCTGCATAGCACTGAAAGTTGGAGCAGAGACAGAGAGCAGCAATACAGTGGGTGAGAGGTGCCAGGTATTGGTTGAACAGCCAGGGAGAGAGGTTAGAGCCCTGGCAAACAGCACACGTAGAGAGTGAGATAGACGAAAGGAAGGACCCAAGTTGGACCTGGGAGGTTCGATCAGAGAGGAACAAGGTCAGCCAGGCCAGGGCCTGATCGGTAATACCCAGGTCATCACGAAGATGATTGAGCAGGATGGCATGGTTGACCGGGTCAAAGGCAGAAGAGATATTGAGTAAGATGAGGATAGAAGGGAGATTAGAATCAAGGTTAAAGAGCAGGTCTTCACAGATGTTCAGGAGAGCGGTTTCTGTGCTTCTGGCTACTCTGACGCCAGACTGATGGTCATCGAGACAACCAACAAATTCAGTGTGAAGATTAAGCTGGGAGATGGCCAGCATTTTCAGGAGTTTGATCCCAGCTCATCGGGGAGTGACCAAAAGAAAAAGGCATATGTGTACACTCTGGGAAACCCCACGGCAACGGCCCATAGCCCCACACTAATCATCAAATTGCAGGAAAGACCCACAGAATTCCTCATAGACACTGGAGCCACTGTCAATGTGGTGAGCGAACAAATCTACAATGAAATGACCCCGAAACCAGGGCTCCAGCCGGCCACCGCAGACATATATGCTTACGGAGCAAAGACGCCCTTGAAGTGAATTGGACTATTCCACAGGCTCTGCCGTTACAAGGGTCAAGAGATGAAAGTTCCGATTGACGTTTTAACTACTGAGACAGACAGTGGCTGTGTACTAAGTTTTAAAGCAGCCGCGGACATGGGCTTGATCCATATCCTCTACAACATCATGGTCCAGAAATATATAGATCCTGTTGACATGATTAACAATCTTTATCCCAAAATCTTCAAGGGAATAGGGAAACTCAAAAATCGACTAGTCAAATTACACATAGAAGACTCAATGAACCCAGTGGCTCAGCCATATCGAGGAATCCTGGTTAACATCCAGAAGAAGGTGGAAGACGAGCTGGAGAAGTTGCTGGAGCAGGACATCATTGAAAAGGCCACGGGAGCAACCACCTGGGTCTCCCCAATCGTTCCTGTCCCAAAGAAGGGCTCTGATGCCATCAGGCTATGTGTCGACATGAGGCGCCCAAATCAGGCAATCAAGAGAGAAAGGTACCCCGCGCCACGAATCACTGACATGATACACTTGTTGAACGTGGCGAAGGTTTTCTCAAAGCTTGACCTAAAGAAAGGATATCATCAATTGGTCCTACACCCCGAGAGCCGCAACATAACCACCTTTGTCACCCATGTCGGCCTGTCCAGGTATAAGAGACTGAGTTTCGGGGTGTCGTCTGCCGCAGAAATTTTCCAAGCAGAAATCCATGGCGTAATAAAACACATCCCAAACTGCCTCAACTACTCTGATGACATCTTGGTATTTGGGACCGACACTAACAAACACGATGAAACGCTCATGAAAGTGTGCAAAGCCCTACACAACGCGAATCTCACACTAAACAAGGACAAGTGTGAGTTCCGGAAGAACACCTTGAAATTCTATGGACATGTATTCTCAGAGGCAGGGATGACTACAGACCCGGATAAGGTATCAGCTTTGAATGACACAGCGGCGCCAACCAACGTATGGCCAGCTACTGTAGCCGATATATACGAGACTTTGCCTCCGTCAGTGAGCCTTTACAGAAGCTGACCCACCTAGATGCAAAGTTCGAATGGACCAGTGAGTGCCAAGGAGCCTTCGAAACCATCAGAGAAAGGGTCGCGAAGGCAGAAAATATGGCGTACTACGACTCCAACACGAAGACAGAACTGACAGTTGATGCCAGTCCAGTTGGTCTGGGTGCCATTCTTGCCCAATGGGATCCGAAAGACCCCCTACAAAAGCACGTTGTGGGCTACGCCAGCCGCAGCCTATCAACCACGGAACAAGCATACTCTCAAGAGGAAAAGGAGGGTCTGGCCGTTGTATGGGCATGCGAACATTTTCATTTGTTCCTATATGGGAAACCTTTCCAAGTGGTCACGGATCATCAGGCCCTACTGTTTCTCTATGGGAATTCTCAAGCCAAAATGCCACCAAGGATCGCCAGATGGGGACTAAGACTTCAGGACTACGCTTTCGACATCATCCACAGGCCCGGAAAGGGTGAAAACCCCTCCGACTTCCTGTCCAGGCGACCAAGAAGCGAAAGCACACCCGAACCATCAGTAGCAGATCGATATCTGAGATATCTGATAACCACCCCGGAGGGTGTCAATATTGAGGAGCTAGCAAGGGAAACAGAGAACGATCCTGCATGCCGCATCATATGTGAAGGACTCATGTCCGGTCAATGGCGCAGAGCCAAAGAAAGAGGAAAAGCAGCTGGAGGGCAAACGTGGGAAGACGTGGAACGACTTCTCTTGGTGAAGGAAGAACTGGCAATGTCGGAGGATCACCTTTTGCTCAAGGACTTCAAACTAGTGATCCCCGCGGAGATGAGAGCAAAGATCATCAACCTCGCACATGAGACCCACCGGGGAATTGTTTCCAGAATGGTGCGGCCACAACGAGTCCGGAACAGACCTCGTCGATGGATCGAGGAAATGGACTAGAGACTCCACAGATCATCACCTGTTGTGAAAAGTCGGTAACTGTTTAAAAAGGGGGGGGTGGCATGTTGACATAGCCATAGTAACGGGGGGTGGGAGTTCGGGAGCGGGATCAGGAAGGGAAGTGACGCAAGGGGGCAGGGGTTCGGGGAGTTGGTGTAAGGAGGTGAATAAAGAAGGACGTTTGTGAAGCAGCTCCGCGTCCGTTTTTTCATTGCCGCGCTGCACGCCAGTCCCATGCGGGACAGAACAAATAGGTTAAAACGATGCATTACACAGCTCATTTCCTTTGAAAAATTGGGTAAAAAGACAGACAGTTTGTAATCGGTTTTGTAGGGTAATTCATGAAAAAAATCCAATAAATGCAATTTTCCCAAAGCATTTTCGTGATGCCATTCCCCACAATATATGTCAGTATAAAAATAATTTTCACACTGGCTGTGCCTGTATATTTCCATGCTGGCTGCACCACTATATGCCAATATTCCCATATACAAACTTTCTCCAGTTTTCTTTGTAACGCGGCTGTACAGAAGAGTTTCAAGGCGCGACGATGGCAAGGAAAGGGGAAACAGAGGGAGGACAGAGACAACGATCTTACTAGGCCAAGTCACATTGAGATATCGCAAGTGCAGGGGCAGGGGGAGGGGAAAAGTGCCAGGAGAAAGGGTAGGGGCAGTGCTGTACATGGAATCAAAACAATAACAAGAAGTGCGGCCAGCAGGTGGCAGGTGCAAGGGTAAGTACAGACAGAAGGTGTCCAAAAGAACAGGTAGGGGGACTGTAGGGTTACAGATACAGACCCAAGTGAAAGGGTTGCTGGGAGGCAGTGCGGGCGTGCTACTGGGTGGGTAGGACCTGGGCCCGAAATCAGAGTGTAGCCAGGTGACCAGTGCAGTATCAGACAGGAAATCAGCAGGGGAGAGAGAGAAGGCAGAAACGAAGAGGAAGGTCTTGAGGTGCTTCCGGAACCGGAGACGGTTCTCCTCGAGTTTCAGAGAGACATGGAGGCTGTTCCAGAGGGAGGCCCCAGCCAATGAAAGAGATCTACCCCCAACTCGTTGCTTGGAGAAGCGACTGACCCTAAGGAAGTTCGAGGTGGAGGAGCAAAGAGCTTGAGTGGGAAGGTATTTACGGAGGGAGAGATTAAGGTATTTAGGACCCAGTCACCAGAAAGCCTTGTGGACAATGCAGAGGGTCTTGAACTTAATCCTTGCAACCACTGGGAGCCAATACAGAGATTGCGGTGCTGGAGAGATATGATCCCTGGGCTTGAGGCCAGGGACAAGACTTGGAGTCCTGTTCTGGATGAGTTGCAGAGGGCGGAGAGTAGAAGTAGGCAGATTTAGAAAGAGGCTGTTGCAGTAGTGTAGCCAAGAGAGAACCAGAGCTCTACAGACAGTGAGCTTCTGGAGGAAGGACAGGAAAGGAAGAATAACTCTGAGGAGTTGAAGTTGGTAGTTTGACTTCTTAGAGACGTCAGAAATGTGAGGAGAAAAGGAGAGTGTGGAGTCAAAGGTGACCCTGAAGTTCCTAGCCTCACAGGTGGGAGCAGGAAAAGGGCCAAGGGAGGCTGGCCAGAGAGTGACAGGAAAGGAGGGTGCAGGTGTGCTGATGAGGAGAATCTCCATCTTACTGGCATGAAGGCAGAGATCACCGGTAGCACACCACTCCTGGATAGCAGACAGACAGTCAGAGATGAGAGAAGGGGTGGCAGAGGGGAGCCTGAAAACGAGCTGAGTGTTATCTGCATAGCACTGAAAGTTGGAGCAGAGACAGAGAGCAGCAATACAGTGGGTGAGAGGTGCCAGGTATTGGTTGAACAGCCAGGGAGAGAGGTTAGAGCCCTGGCAAACAGCACACGTAGAGAGTGAGATAGACGAAAGGAAGGACCCAAGTTGGACCTGGGAGGTTCGATCAGAGAGGAACAAGGTCAGCCAGGCCAGGGCCTGATCGGTAATACCCAGGTCATCACGAAGATGATTGAGCAGGATGGCATGGTTGACCGGGTCAAAGGCAGAAGAGATATTGAGTAAGATGAGGATAGAAGGGAGATTAGAATCAAGGTTAAAGAGCAGGTCTTCACAGATGTTCAGGAGAGCGGTTTCTGTGCTTCTGGCTACTCTGACGCCAGACTGATGGTCATCGAGACAACCAACAAATTCAGTGTGAAGATTAAGCTGGGAGATGGCCAGCATTTTCAGGAGTTTGATCCCAGCTCATCGGGGAGTGACCAAAAGAAAAAGGCATATGTGTACACTCTGGGAAACCCCACGGCAACGGCCCATAGCCCCACACTAATCATCAAATTGCAGGAAAGACCCACAGAATTCCTCATAGACACTGGAGCCACTGTCAATGTGGTGAGCGAACAAATCTACAATGAAATGACCCCGAAACCAGGGCTCCAGCCGGCCACCGCAGACATATATGCTTACGGAGCAAAGACGCCCTTGAAGTGAATTGGACTATTCCACAGGCTCTGCCGTTACAAGGGTCAAGAGATGAAAGTTCCGATTGACGTTTTAACTACTGAGACAGACAGTGGCTGTGTACTAAGTTTTAAAGCAGCCGCGGACATGGGCTTGATCCATATCCTCTACAACATCATGGTCCAGAAATATATAGATCCTGTTGACATGATTAACAATCTTTATCCCAAAATCTTCAAGGGAATAGGGAAACTCAAAAATCGACTAGTCAAATTACACATAGAAGACTCAATGAACCCAGTGGCTCAGCCATATCGAGGAATCCTGGTTAACATCCAGAAGAAGGTGGAAGACGAGCTGGAGAAGTTGCTGGAGCAGGACATCATTGAAAAGGCCACGGGAGCAACCACCTGGGTCTCCCCAATCGTTCCTGTCCCAAAGAAGGGCTCTGATGCCATCAGGCTATGTGTCGACATGAGGCGCCCAAATCAGGCAATCAAGAGAGAAAGGTACCCCGCGCCACGAATCACTGACATGATACACTTGTTGAACGTGGCGAAGGTTTTCTCAAAGCTTGACCTAAAGAAAGGATATCATCAATTGGTCCTACACCCCGAGAGCCGCAACATAACCACCTTTGTCACCCATGTCGGCCTGTCCAGGTATAAGAGACTGAGTTTCGGGGTGTCGTCTGCCGCAGAAATTTTCCAAGCAGAAATCCATGGCGTAATAAAACACATCCCAAACTGCCTCAACTACTCTGATGACATCTTGGTATTTGGGACCGACACTAACAAACACGATGAAACGCTCATGAAAGTGTGCAAAGCCCTACACAACGCGAATCTCACACTAAACAAGGACAAGTGTGAGTTCCGGAAGAACACCTTGAAATTCTATGGACATGTATTCTCAGAGGCAGGGATGACTACAGACCCGGATAAGGTATCAGCTTTGAATGACACAGCGGCGCCAACCAACGTATGGCCAGCTACTGTAGCCGATATATACGAGACTTTGCCTCCGTCAGTGAGCCTTTACAGAAGCTGACCCACCTAGATGCAAAGTTCGAATGGACCAGTGAGTGCCAAGGAGCCTTCGAAACCATCAGAGAAAGGGTCGCGAAGGCAGAAAATATGGCGTACTACGACTCCAACACGAAGACAGAACTGACAGTTGATGCCAGTCCAGTTGGTCTGGGTGCCATTCTTGCCCAATGGGATCCGAAAGACCCCCTACAAAAGCACGTTGTGGGCTACGCCAGCCGCAGCCTATCAACCACGGAACAAGCATACTCTCAAGAGGAAAAGGAGGGTCTGGCCGTTGTATGGGCATGCGAACATTTTCATTTGTTCCTATATGGGAAACCTTTCCAAGTGGTCACGGATCATCAGGCCCTACTGTTTCTCTATGGGAATTCTCAAGCCAAAATGCCACCAAGGATCGCCAGATGGGGACTAAGACTTCAGGACTACGCTTTCGACATCATCCACAGGCCCGGAAAGGGTGAAAACCCCTCCGACTTCCTGTCCAGGCGACCAAGAAGCGAAAGCACACCCGAACCATCAGTAGCAGATCGATATCTGAGATATCTGATAACCACCCCGGAGGGTGTCAATATTGAGGAGCTAGCAAGGGAAACAGAGAACGATCCTGCATGCCGCATCATATGTGAAGGACTCATGTCCGGTCAATGGCGCAGAGCCAAAGAAAGAGGAAAAGCAGCTGGAGGGCAAACGTGGGAAGACGTGGAACGACTTCTCTTGGTGAAGGAAGAACTGGCAATGTCGGAGGATCACCTTTTGCTCAAGGACTTCAAACTAGTGATCCCCGCGGAGATGAGAGCAAAGATCATCAACCTCGCACATGAGACCCACCGGGGAATTGTTTCCAGAATGGTGCGGCCACAACGAGTCCGGAACAGACCTCGTCGATGGATCGAGGAAATGGACTAGAGACTCCACAGATCATCACCTGTTGTGAAAAGTCGGTAACTGTTTAAAAAGGGGGGGGTGGCATGTTGACATAGCCATAGTAACGGGGGGTGGGAGTTCGGGAGCGGGATCAGGAAGGGAAGTGACGCAAGGGGGCAGGGGTTCGGGGAGTTGGTGTAAGGAGGTGAATAAAGAAGGACGTTTGTGAAGCAGCTCCGCGTCCGTTTTTTCATTGCCGCGCTGCACGCCAGTCCCATGCGGGACAGAACAAATAGGTTAAAACGATGCATTACACAGCTCATTTCCTTTGAAAAATTGGGTAAAAAGACAGACAGTTTGTAATCGGTTTTGTAGGGTAATTCATGAAAAAAATCCAATAAATGCAATTTTCCCAAAGCATTTTCGTGATGCCATTCCCCACAATATATGTCAGTATAAAAATAATTTTCACACTGGCTGTGCCTGTATATTTCCATGCTGGCTGCACCACTATATGCCAATATTCCCATATACAAACTTTCTCCAGTTTTCTTTGTAACGCGGCTGTACAGAAGAGTTTCAAGGCGCGACGAGGCAAGGAAAGGGGAAACAGAGGGAGGACAGAGACAACGATCTTACTAGGCCAAGTCACATTGAGATATCGCAAGTGCAGGGGCAGGGGGAGGGGAAAAGTGCCAGGAGAAAGGGTAGGGGCAGTGCTGTACATGGAATCAAAACAATAACAAGAAGTGCGGCCAGCAGGTGGCAGGTGCAAGGGTAAGTACAGACAGAAGGTGTCCAAAAGAACAGGTAGGGGGACTGTAGGGTTACAGATACAGACCCAAGTGAAAGGGTTGCTGGGAGGCAGTGCGGGCGTGCTACTGGGTGGGTAGGACCTGGGCCCGAAATCAGAGTGTAGCCAGGTGACCAGTGCAGTATCAGACAGGAAATCAGCAGGGGAGAGAGAGAAGGCAGAAACGAAGAGGAAGGTCTTGAGGTGCTTCCGGAACCGGAGACGGTTCTCCTCGAGTTTCAGAGAGACATGGAGGCTGTTCCAGAGGGAGGCCCCAGCCAATGAAAGAGATCTACCCCCAACTCGTTGCTTGGAGAAGCGACTGACCCTAAGGAAGTTCGAGGTGGAGGAGCAAAGAGCTTGAGTGGGAAGGTATTTACGGAGGGAGAGATTAAGGTATTTAGGACCCAGTCACCAGAAAGCCTTGTGGACAATGCAGAGGGTCTTGAACTTAATCCTTGCAACCACTGGGAGCCAATACAGAGATTGCGGTGCTGGAGAGATATGATCCCTGGGCTTGAGGCCAGGGACAAGACTTGGAGTCCTGTTCTGGATGAGTTGCAGAGGGCGGAGAGTAGAAGTAGGCAGATTTAGAAAGAGGCTGTTGCAGTAGTGTAGCCAAGAGAGAACCAGAGCTCTACAGACAGTGAGCTTCTGGAGGAAGGACAGGAAAGGAAGAATAACTCTGAGGAGTTGAAGTTGGTAGTTTGACTTCTTAGAGACGTCAGAAATGTGAGGAGAAAAGGAGAGTGTGGAGTCAAAGGTGACCCTGAAGTTCCTAGCCTCACAGGTGGGAGCAGGAAAAGGGCCAAGGGAGGCTGGCCAGAGAGTGACAGGAAAGGAGGGTGCAGGTGTGCTGATGAGGAGAATCTCCATCTTACTGGCATGAAGGCAGAGATCACCGGTAGCACACCACTCCTGGATAGCAGACAGACAGTCAGAGATGAGAGAAGGGGTGGCAGAGGGGAGCCTGAAAACGAGCTGAGTGTTATCTGCATAGCACTGAAAGTTGGAGCAGAGACAGAGAGCAGCAATACAGTGGGTGAGAGGTGCCAGGTATTGGTTGAACAGCCAGGGAGAGAGGTTAGAGCCCTGGCAAACAGCACACGTAGAGAGTGAGATAGACGAAAGGAAGGACCCAAGTTGGACCTGGGAGGTTCGATCAGAGAGGAACAAGGTCAGCCAGGCCAGGGCCTGATCGGTAATACCCAGGTCATCACGAAGATGATTGAGCAGGATGGCATGGTTGACCGGGTCAAAGGCAGAAGAGATATTGAGTAAGATGAGGACAGAAGGGAGATTAGAATCAAGGTTAAAGAGCAGGTCCTCACAGATGTTCAGGAGAGCGGTTTCTGTGCTTCTGGCTACTCTGACGCCAGACTGATGGTCATCGAGACAACCAACAAATTCAGTGTGAAAATTAAGCTGGGAGATGGCCAGCATTTTCAGGAGTTTGCCCAAGAAAGAAGTGATGGAGATCGGGCGATAGTTAGCTGGGTAGGAGGGGTTGGTTGAGGGTTTCTTGAGAAGAGGGTGCACAGGAGAGTGCTTCAGGGAGGAGGGAAGGCTCCAGTGGCAAAGGAATGGTTGCAGAAGTCAGCCAGGACAGGAGCAAGGGTGTCAATGTGGTCCTTGAGGGTTTTGGAAGAACAGGGAAGAACCTGTTTTGACAAGACTTTCATAGATTGGATTTGTATAGAGACCTTGTCAGGGGAGAACAGAGGAAAGGAAAAGAAAGAGGGAGGAGAGGTGGTCACAGGGGGACTGGCGGTAGAGGAGAGAGTAGAGGGAAGACGAGGGAAGGACAAGAGGGTGGACAGGATGTCCTGGGTGTTAGAGATGAAATATGAGAAGCCAGGGTCGTGCAGAGAGCCTGGGAGGGGACAGGAGAGGTAGAAATTGCAGAAGGATTGGCCAGCTCCTTGTAGATTTTAAAGAGTTCAGCCCAGTTGTTAGATGCCACAGGGACGCAGCCTTGGATGTGGGCTCTCTTCTTAGTGCGGACAGAGAGCCGGTATTGCCTTTGGACCAGGCGCAGGCCAGTTTGTCAGAGGATGCACAGGAAGCTAGCCATTTCCTCTCCACCACCCTGCACTTGTGTTTAAGGGTGATGAGGTTAGAGTCATACCAGGAATTGCACTTGGCTTTGGGCTTCGTGCGGATCCTCATAACAGGGGCAAGAACATCAAGAGTATAAGAGATAAAAGAGTGGAGCATGGAAAGGGCTGTGTCAGGATGTGAGCCAGCCAGAAAAGGAGGAGGGGGAGAGAAAGTGGCGGTGAAAACCTCAACTGACACACGCTTTATGGGTCGGAGGACTGAGAAGGTAGGTGGCAGTGCTGGAATTGGCTTGGCCTCGGGGGTAGAGAGGTAGAGATGGGGGGAAAGGAGAAAGTGATCACTCCAGGAGAGATGAGTGGTGAGGGGGATAGAGAGGGGGAGGTCTGAGGAGATCAGAACATCCAGAGCGTGCCCTGCAGAGTGAGTCAGGCCAGAGAGGAGACTAGAAAGAGAGAGTCGCAGAGGTCCCGAAAGAGTCCAGAGGAGGGACAGGAAGCATCCAGGTGGATGTTAAAGTCTACAAGAAGGAGGAGTTGAGTGGTCGAGGCCAGGAGGGAGGAGGAGAGGTCCGCCCACTCAGAGAGGAAGGAGGTGATCTGACTAGGTGGCCGATAGATAGTAGCCACCGTAAGAGAGTGGCCAGACGAGAGAGAGAGCTTGCAGACAAGGCATTCAAAAGAGAAGTAGGCCTGCATACTTTACTTTACTTTACTTTACTTTACTTTATTCATTTATATTGCGCACCACTGACCCGGAGGCTTAAGGGCCCAACATAGAACAAAGGACAGGACAGTACATGTACAATAAATGCATGCCTAGGGCACAAGGCCCAGAGTCATCAGATAGCATATTCAGGTTACAATTGGACAATTTAGCTAAATAGGCATGTCTTCAGTTTCTTACTAAACACAGGTGTAGAGGTTTCCTTCCTCAGATTCACAGGAATTGTGTTCCACACAGATGGGGCTACTGCAAGAAATGCTAATTTTTTTACTTGAGACAATTTACAGGCTGGAATATTTTGTTGGATAGTGTTGTTGGATATTAAATTGTGTGAATTCAATTTTATTTCCAGGACTTCTTTCAAATAAGCAGGTGCTGTATTGTTGAGGCATTTATGAGTGATTAGCTGGAGACGAAAAGTAATTCTGCCTCTCGTAGGTAGCCAAGGTAGACTCTTCCTAGCATCAGAAATATGGTCTTCCCTAGGAAGATCCATAATAATAATTCTAACAGCATTATTCTGCATAAATTGAAGCCGATTAACCTGTGTTGTAGTCAGGCCAACAAGCAGACTGCTACAGTAATCTAGTCTGGATTCCATTAGAGTCCTGGCAAGTACTTTTCTGTTTTCTCTGGAGATAAATGGGTGTGCATGTGTCAGTAATTCAATATAATATGAGGCTGAAGAGACCCGGCTACTGACTTGTGCCTTCATGTTAAGATTATGGTCAAAATAGACTCCAAGAGTCTTTACTTTATTTTTTCTGATCTCACAGCCGTCAATATGAAACTGTGCATATTCAATCTCCATTTTATGGGATTTGGCTTCAGAACCCACCAAGATCAGTTAAGTTTTTCCTGTATTAAGTGCAAGGCCATTACTGCACATCCAATTTTTAATCAGTACTTAAATCATGTTAATCAAAATGTCATCCTCCACGAAATTGCCAGAGAGATGGACGGCACATTGTGTGTCGTCAGAATAATTCGTAAATTCAATTTTGTCTTCTTCCAAAAAGTCAATGAATGGGATGGTAAAAATATTATAAAATACTGGAGAGAGACAGGCCCCTTGTGGAACCCTTGCATAAGTTCAATAGGTTTAGCATCCGCCATTACGCTGCTCACCCGGCACTGGCGCTTGCTAAGAAAGGATTCAACCCAGCATGCTGCAGACCTTGAGAATCCTTCTACCTCCTCCAACCTGGTGACCAACAGTGTGTGGTCCACCAGGTCGAAGGCAGCAGAGAGGTCAAGAAGCATGAGCATAGTTTTCTGTCCATGTATCGCCACAGTCTAGACTTAAGGTCCAGCAATGCTATTTCTGTACCAATGGTTTTCTCTGAACCCTGACTGCCATTTATTTACAATATTGTTAGTTCTCAAAAAGTTTAAAACCTGTATATATGCAACTCTATCCAAAATCTTAAGCAGAAATGGAGAGTTAAGGTGGTAATTCAGTGGGTTCAGCGGACAAAGTAAGTTTTGTTCAATAGGGGTGTAATCCACGTGTTCTTAATACTGTTGGGAACACACCCTTTGCTGAATGATGCGTTAACAAATTTACAGAGTTCGGGGATAAGTATCGGAGCACACGCTTTGATGGTCAAGGCAGGACAAACATCCCCTTTACAATTAGTAGGTATACGTTTTTCTAATATCAGTGTCAGTTCGGATTCACTAACAGGTTTAAAAGAGAACTGTTCCTCTGGCTGCCATATTCTACGGGGGTGCTCAAGTTTTCAACATTAGTAGAGGTTATCACTTTCTTAGTAGTTTCTTGACTTGGTTGCTCCAATTCCTTCCAGATTTTGAATAATTCTCTTGCTTGAGACTGTGCTTTGTTAATTCGGTCATCTAGGCATGAATTTTTTGCTAGAATTACCGCTGCCTTAAATCTCTCTGCTGTCGTTTTATATGTATCTTTATCAAACTCGGAGAGGGAGTTTTTCCATTTGTAAAATGTTTTAGCGTGTTCACTCTTCAGATCTTGCAACTCTGGGGTGAACCACATATTGTTCTCCCTTTGGGTGACTTTCTTTAGCCTTAAGGGGGCCACAGCATCTATAGCCGTCTGTAAAGTGCGCTGATATACATTTACAATTTCAACCACTGAGGGGGACCCAATCAATTCCTCATACAAAGGTGTTAGCCACGGATTACAGGCCTCCAATGTGAGTTTCCTACTATTTCTACATGTACCCATAGTTTTGAGCAGTTTCTTGTTCACAATTGGCTTCTCACATGTGACTACAAAGTGTATGAAAAAGTGGTCCGACCATGGACATGGATGTATGTTGTGATTAGCTAGTGTCACATTGTAACCCACCAACATGTCAAGCGTTTTTCCCTTATCATGTGTGGCAGTATTCACAAATTGTTCAAAGCCTAGGTCTGCTAAGGCCTCCTTAAGTGACCTAGCACAAATATCTTTCTCATCATTCAGCCAAAGATTAAAATCTCCTAGAAGGATAACTCTGGTATTGAGTTTTAGGAAAGCTTGAAGTCGATCACATATTTGGTTAGAAAAGTCCTGTATAATAGTTGGGGGTCCATATACAAGGATCACACTGAAGGTATTCTCGGGATCTGTCCTTACTTTTATGTAAAGTGTAATCATCCAAGTTAGCAATATCAAGTTTCCATAAATCCAATGTGTTTTTGAAAATAAAAGCAACTCCACCACCTTTCCCCTCTTGCCTATCCTGGCACAGATTATAACCCTCGGTATGGCCAGCGCAAGCAATGGACCAAATGCAGCATAGCTCCATGTCTCAGTCAGAGCACATATATCTATATCGTGCAGAGCTACATATGTGATAAGATCCAGGGTGTGTTTTACAAGAGATCTTGTTTAAGCAGTTAACACTTTAACCCACAGGTAATATTGTTATAAGGTATAGGTGGCTTAGAAGGAGCAGTTCTAAACTGCGAGGTACCATCCTCTTTTAGTACTGCTGAAACACAATACACAGTGCTAGGACTGAATATGTCCTTTTCACAAGGATGCCCCGCTGCATGTGGTGGGAATGACAGAGGCAGGAATCCACTCCGGGAAGATCAAGGCTGGGCGCGGAGAGGATCTTGTTGCCATCAGGGAGGAGAGTGTCAAAGCTCGTGACAGAGCTGGCCATGAACCATGTTTCGGTGAGACAGAGAACATTGAGATCAAGTTCTTTCAGGAGGCGGCAGTTGTCAGTGGAGTGTTTGACAGCTGAGCGAGTGTTGAGAGTGGCAATATGGAGAAGGTTGCCAACCTGGAAAGACTTCCGGGGAGGGGTACAAATCAGAGATATACCCTGAAGAGGTGTAGAAGGAGCCCGAGGGGGGGCAGAAGAGGAAGGAGGAGAGGGCAAGGAAAGGAGGAGGCAGAGGGGAGAGGCAAGGAAGCTGAAGAAGGGGTGAAGGGACAGCATTAGAAGAAAGGAAATTGATGAGGTGCGGGAAGCGTCTATCAAAGAGGAGAAGCTTGGCCTGAGGACCTTGGACCCCTAGTGCCATTCAGGTAAACATTAATGATGACCTTAGAGGAGTGGAAGGTGCCCAGGGGGGCCTCCCACCACCATTAGTGGGAGAAGATGAGAAAGGAGAGAGCACAGAGACGATATGAAGAGTCCATAGGTCTGGCGAGGGAACGTCAAAGAGGATGTCGGTGAGGGTCTGTCTGGAGGAAGCGCTGGTATAGGTGTCAGCGATAGGGAGGCCTGGGTTGGAGACCAGGATATCCTTTTTGAACTTCTTCCTACCAGACTTAGTAAGGAGACCAGGATAGTCGACAGAGAAGCAGTTTGAAAAGATAGGGGAAACAGAGAGCACAATAGAGTAGGTGGGGGAAGGGGAGAGAAGAAGAGGAGTTTAAAGGAAGGTGTGGAGGAGACACTAGGGGAGGGCACAAAAAGGGCTGCAAGCAGACGAGACAGAAAGGGACAAGACAATAGTGGACGATTGACTAAGTAGAAAAGAAATCAGATGGAAGAGCAGGCAGAAAACAAGACAGTGCAGTAAGAAAATCAGGTTACCAGGGCATCAGGAACAGAGCAGTCATCAAAAAGAGAAACCAGAGGAGGGTGGACAGCCGAACACAGACCAATATCAAAAGATCAAAACAGTCGATAAATGTAAACCTAGAAGAAGGAAGAATGCATCAGAGCACAAAGCAATACAATGCAAAACAGGGCAGTCAATGAGGAAGAGCAAAGGGGGCGAGTAGGTGCAGGAGGCTGAAGAAGGGGGCACAAGCAATAGGGAGTTGCAAGCAACCATGTTGTCAGGGAGGCACCACTGCGAGAGAACCGCACACAAACGTTGCAGCGTGAGAATATAACTTTAACAAATTCACCATTTACTGTGCCACAGAACACCTGTCCTCACCCCAGCACTGGAGAAGTTGACGTTGGTGTTGCCTGATGATGGTGGGGATGGCCTAAGGGGACAAAGGGAGTTAACACATGTTGGTGCATGCTTACCTCCTGTCTGGGCAGGGGTTTGGGTCCTGGGTCTGAACAGGTCCAAACAGGAATTGCCCTTTTCTTCGTCTGCCCTTCACTTCGGATACCTGGGCGAGAGACACCCTTGATCTAAGAGTTAAGAGCAGAAAGGAAGAGGCAGGGATAAGAAGGTGTGTGGTGCTAATGCCAGCAATGATACCAAAAGATAATCTCTAAACTGGGTCAGCCAATATATGCCAGTATCTGCACATAAGAACATACTCATGTTGGCCAGTCCAGACACATTATAACACTTATCATGTTTGCTTCATCATAGATACCTCGTAAAAAAAATGCCATGCCACAGCAAGATATTATAGCTAGACTGGCTGCACAAAAATGCCAGTCTAGCCATGTAATAGTTCTTATCATGCTTGCTTTATCAATGATGCCCGATAAAAAATGTCATACCACAGTAAGAACAGGGTAGACAGAGTGCATCATAATGCCAGTTTAGTCACGTAACAACACTTATCATGTTTGCTTTAAAAGCATGATAAAGCAAGCATAATATGTGTGATTACCTGGCTGGACTAGCATTTTGATACAGCCAGTCTAGCTATAACATCTTACTCTGATATGATATTTTTTACTGGGAATCTATGATACTGTATCATAGTTTGCAGTAATAAATGTCATGCCATAGTAAGAAATTGCTAGACTACCTGCATCAACATACCAGCATAGCCACTTAATAACACTCATAATGCTTGCTTTACTATGCTTTTTAAGCAAGCAATATAAGTGTTATTACGTGCATAGACTGGCATTTATTGTGGTGCAGTAAGTCTAGTCAGTTCTCACTGTGGCATGACATTTTTACTGGGCATCTATGTTACTCTGTTGTCACAGATGACCTAAACAACACGCTAACTCCCAGAGATGGTGCAAGGTGTTTTTAAAATAAAAGATGTTGGCAGGGTGTTAAGGCCTGTCATTCACTTTCTCATCTAGAAGAATCAATTCCCACCCTAACCCAAGCATCCTCACTCCCAAAACTAGGATCTAGAGCTTTTTGACCCCTACAAGCTAAGTTTGTACTTTCTGTAAATGAGGGCCAGCCTGGGAGACTGATTTGTGGAAGGGGGTTGAGGTGAGGAAAGATGTGTTTATTGGGCATGTATGAAACTGTATCATAGATGCCCAGTAAAAAAAACGCCATGCCATAGTAAGAAATGGCTGGACTGGTAGCATCAATGTGGTTTCCCAGCTCCTCTGTATCCCTGCTCCTTTGAATACAACCCTTTGCTCTCTGCAGCCACTTGCACTCTTCCGACAGTTCCCTTATTCCTCGCCTGAAGTCTCTTACTCTTTGTCCATAGTTTTCTTGAATATAGTCTAGAGATTCTGTTTGTAGTTTTCTGTGGTTTCCTTATTCCTAGCCTATAGTTCAGTCTGCTTTCCTTGATTTCAGACCATGGTTTGCAGCCTACAGTTCTGGTCCAGAGTTCCCTCTGGACCAGTCCACGGCTCTTGCTTATGGTCTTACTCCGGATTTATGGTCTGAACCTCATTTACTTGGACGTTCTGTTCTTTTCCTGGATATTTCTATAAAGGTTTGTGTTATTGGTCATGACCTCACTTGTGCTTACGTAATTCATTTGTCCAGCATTTGGCTGCTGGATTTTCAAGAAGGCAATCTCTGTCCCTTCCCTTTGCTGCATCTCTGCATTGCTCATCGTGCTGTATCTGTTAACAGTGTGCTGGTTCCTGTTTCGAGGGACAGTCACTGTTCTGTTCCTGCAACAATAATACGTGCTACTGTTCTTGTGAGTATTGTTTCCTTGTTGGTGCCTTAGGGGCCTGACACAAAGGTCCACTCCTGCTGATGCTTTCCATGAGCAGTCACAGTGGGACCCTTTAGTAGCAGATTGCTCAGAAGGCCAGTTTTCCCTGATATTTTGGAAAACCCTGAGGCCACTATCTGAGTATCCCAAGTGGGAACCAAAATGTGTTTGTCTTAGTTGTGTTGCCTGCCCTTTTCTGATCACTGCCTTTAGTGCTAGTCTATACTATTAGCCTTTCCTCTAATATATACACAATCTCTTCCTTCTCGTCATTTGTATACTATACTGTCTTCAGCCTTGGGCTAGAAGTGCACCCTCAAGCCTCTGACAGTCATAAGACGATTGCTTACCCTCTTCCACGGACTAATGAATTAGTGGACAAGTGAGGTGTTACCAAGTATCTTAGCAGATTTGATCTCACCAGTAGTTATTGATAAATATCCTTTATCGACTTTGCCAAGGAGAACCATGCATTCTCCACACCATAAGGTCTCTACCAATTCAGGGTAATGCCTTTTGGCTTAAAGAATGTACTTGCACTTTTCAGAGACAAGTGAATCGTGCACTGAAATGGCTTGATGACTTTTGTATGACATATCTTGTTGATATTGCTGCCTAAAGCTCCACTTAGGAAGAACATTTTTCACAACTTGAAAGAGTGTTGCAGGCTTGTGAACAGGCTCACCTGACAATAAAGTATTCCATGTTTCGAACTGGTCCGGGGCCAGTAGTCTAATTTGAGCGTGACGCAGGAGGGGTAAAATGAAACCTCTACTTAATAAGGTAAAGCTAGTACAAGACTGAGATATCCCCCACTGCTTTCACTCATTGTTACTAAAGGAATTTCATGGCTGACTATGAAACCACCCCTTCCCTCCCCCCACCTTACTGAACCTAAGAAGGCAACTTGAACTATTGAGAGAAGGCCTTTAAAGCACTTATAGAACCCCCCCCCCTCCCACCCCCTTGTCTGGCCCTTCTTCTCAGGGAACTTGTATTTACTCAAAATAGATGCCTAAGAAGGCATTGTTGGGGCATTGTTATCCCAGCTTTATTAGAAGGCAGTGAGTTTCATCAGCAAACAATTGAGGGGTAGGGAGTAGAGGTGGGATACTGTGGGCAAATTATCTGTTTCCATTATGTGGTCATTGAGAAAAACCAAGTCTTATCTCCATGGGTCTAGCTCCAAGATACAGACTGACCACACATGCTTCAAATGGCTGAGGATATGAAGGAAAGGATTCATAAACTGCTCAGGTGGTCCATAAGACTTCAAGGCTTTGACTTCACCCATAGGCTACGTTCTAAACATTGTAGTGCTGATGGTCTGCCCAGGTAGTATAACTTAGTGGAACAAGAATTTGATAGATACAGAGATAGATTATATCAGCCTGTGCAAGTTTGGGTGTAGAGAGGGGAAGTGTAAGTAATGTTCTTCTCTTTCTTAAACTCCCTTCATTGGCTTCAATTGAGCACCCTACCATATTTACTCATGTTCTGTATCCTGACAGATTTTTGGGGTCAGTGAGTCCTGTTTGCCTCACTTGCCCTCTCAAATCACTTTGATTAGGGTGCAATGCTCAGCCCTTTTGACTATATGTCCAGGGAGAGTCTCTCTCATTTGCTTAACACATTTGACAAGGCCATAGGACAGATGCTTGGCCTCCTAATACATTGGAGAACCCCCCAGGACATTTGTGGTGTAGTGATTATGGTACTCAAAAAGGCATTATTGTGATAAAAGTGAAAAGTGCATGTTAGTGCACTGGAAAAGAGTACACATTGATTCACTAGCACCAGCCTGTCCAGTGCGCAAAACAAAAGTAACTAAGTGTTACTTGCAGAAACGCTCAGGTGGGCTAATGTGTCCTTGATTCAAGTTCCCTCTCCTAAACATCTCCCAGTGAACAGAGGGTGATACTGAATCCAGAAGACCCTCCAGCAGCTCCAGAACAGGTACCCAGCCAGCACACAGCACGTCCTGCTAGGCCCTGCAGCAAGCATCCTAGGCGGGATGTGCCAAGAGAAGGCAGATGCTTTTTCCTGATTCCAACCCTGTGGGTGGTGTACTGCGGGAGGATCACTTGGGTGGAGACAGGGCCCAAGGTAGTGAGGAGATTCCTTGCGATGGGACACAGTATTCTTCCTCTGAAGGGGTATTCTTACCACTATGCCAGAAGAGGTTATGGCTTATTGTGATTTTAATATCTCTCAACCTCCCGCTAAACCTAAGGTGGTAAACCCTAAGGTTGTAACACCCAAACCTATTGTACTAAAATAATCCTTTTGGTACCTAAAAGTAAAGGTGTTCCTCAATATCAAGGGTACACTACAAGGAATAGTGAATGTGTTACCTTCTCTACCACATCTTCCTCTAATGGTGTTAAAACATACAGCCCCTCTGCTAAAAATACTAAGGGAATTAAATCTACCCTTAAATATCCAAGAAGTGGAAAAACCTAACTTTGATAAAGTGAACTACATGTCCCAGAATCCCATAAGGACTAAGAAGAAGAAGAGGGCTGAAGAGGCATGCAGAGGTGGAAGACAGGTAATCAGGCCTACCAGCCATTGCCAGGGTCAGGCAATTATCAGTAATTGCCTGCACCTGAAATCAGTTGCCCCACCTAAGAGGAATAAAAGGCTTCAGCAGGAGGGGGAAGAAGGGAGGAGCTGGAGCATAAGCTGGAAGACTGGCAGTAGTAGTAGAAGAGCACAAGGCTGGCAGTTCATGAGCAAGTGTGATCACTTAAGGGACGCTGGGACGTGGAGAGAGCAGATTTCACCTATAAGTTCTGAGGGGGACCTGTGTTCAAAAACCCTGCCGTGCCGTGGCTGCACTGAGGGAGACGTGCTGAGAGTGAAGGTTTTCCCAGGTGCGCCTATGGCTGTAACTGCAGAGCCATGACCGTGCTGAAGCCTGAGGCCCATAGCAAGAAGCAAGCCGAGGGATAAAGGAGTCCAGGAGACTCCCAGTTGGCATGGCCAGACCGGAGATACCCATGCTGTAGAGGGGTGTGGGTCCCAAGTGTACCTAGAGCCATAGTAGAAGAGGAAGAAGTCAAGAAGTTGAGGAAGCCAGCAACCACAGTGCTCCTGGAGCCAGTTAGTGAAGCATGGCGTTCAGGCCCACTCATAAATCCTTGTCGGTGTTGGGGAGGGCGGACGATCTTTCCAAACCCCCAGCACTTTCGGATGAGGTAGTGGCATGGCAGTGTGCAGTAGGGATTCAGGGAGGATACAGGGGGCAGGAGGGCAATGACAGGGGCTATATAGTTCAGGGAGCCGGATGTATGTTTTTGCTTAAGTGTACACAGGGAACCAAATGCCATCTTAGATAATAGCAACCATATTGAAATTGAGGCTTAGTTCTGCACTGCAGCCAGGGTCGCGGCTCGAGACTCACACACAGGGAAATACTTGTATGCATGCGAGAATAGGGAATAGATTGTAGCGTGGGCACCAGTGAGAAAGACCAGGGCTCCAGAGATTCATAGAGCCATCACTGTCTTGCCAGCATTCGTATCCCAGAAGGAATGCACCCTGTAAGGTCACGAGTGGCTTAAGAGCTCTTTGCAAAAACCAATCCCAAGAGAAGGAGGGCACGAACCTCCGACCTTCCATGTCCCAGCTCTAAGTAATAGCACTCAGATACCCCCATCCTAAGACCCTACCATTCCAAGGTACCAGTCAGTCCCAGACCAACAACCATAAAACTGTTCAACCCCCAATCGATCAGAAAAGGTCTGAAAACAGGGTCCAGTTGCCTTCACCATAGGTCACGAGATTTAAGCTGTGAGGTGCTGGGAGGGGTCAAACAACGTAGCCAAAACGAGGGTGGGTAGTAAAGAGGGAGAACCAGAACATGGCCTCCGTCCCGGAAGTCTTACCTAAACCAGGTAAAGTTCCCAACTTTTTCTTTCCTCAGGAGATCAGAACTGAAAGGGAACTAACTCAAAGGGAAAACATAAAGGTGAGTCTGATTACCCCTCTTTCCATTGCCCCAATGTTTCAAAGTGACCAACAATTACAAATTAAACAAATACCATTTGATGTTGTTGCTATGAAACATCATGAACCCGGCACAGAAACAATATTTACAAAAAAAATATTCAATTTTTATTATCACACATTGTGTATAGGTAGAAAAAGGGCACCAATTGCCACATATATAAGATTGCACAATTAAACAATTCACCATTTGTTAAAAAAGTTTTTTGATATAAAAAAGAAGAAAACAAGGTGCAAAATGCACCATTAAGAACAAAGGGAGTGCAAGCAACACAAAGTTTATATCTTTTTTAAACACTTTGTTTGCAGGAGAATCCCACAGTTGATTCACATGGGTATTTCAGATAACTGTTGAAATGTTTCGGCCATTTTTTGTTTCAGACACTATCTCTAGTGTCCTTAGTTCTTTCTTTTTTTAGGCCATCTTCGGGACACAATTTCTTCAAGAAAAGTCAACAAAGACTCTATATCCCAAAAGGTTGATCAGCATGACCAATTCTTCAAAAAACAAATACAACATGTGAGACCAAACCTGATTCATTTCAATGGGTTCAGGATAATTCAAAAGCATACTTAAGCATTATTATTCTAAAACATACACATTCCAAACATAACAAATGAAAATATTAAAACCATTTCAAAGACACGAAAATGTACTACAAACATCACTTCAAAAAAATGTTTTGCAGCAAAAGAGCAATATAAGCATGCTGTTCATAACTCCAGCTTCTTCAATTAATCTGAGGCTCATGACTCTGGAAATCTTTTTCAAATAAGATATATTCAATGATAAACACATTCATTTCTGTTCCTACATCTAGTTTAGAGTCCTTCCTAAAGTCACGAAAATCACATTTCACTTGTGGGACGGTCTAGACAATTCAATAACCTAAACCTAAAAACCAAAGGTAAGAGCGGGGAAAAGGGGGGGAAGGAGGAGGGAAGGGGGAAGGGGAGGGGGAAGGAAAGGGACTGCATTCCATAGAGTATGCAGTTGTTTCTAAGTGTAGGAATGGTGTTGAGTCTTAGGAGAAATCCTTAAAAGCTTGATCCAAGAGTGTAAGTGTCAGAGACCGAACCAGGACAGGAATTCTCTAACAGACCCATGCTTGCAAAGTAAAAGCTGACTCCACATTCAAATTTGTCAAGTGTCAAAGCCATATACAAGAGACATGTCATAGTAGTACACACCGACTTACTGTTATCACTTGTAGACAATTTAATCCACAACTTTCTGGATGCACGGCTTTCATAGAGGGCAAACGTGCTGCCAAACGTCTCTAGCATTTATTGTCAAATGCGGGGGGGGGAGCATTCACCTGCCACTGGTCTGCAATTCCCTATAAAAAAAGGGAGATGCATCTGAAACACTTCTTACAAAACTGGCGTGATGGACTGCATTCAGTTTTATCTGAGAACCCCTACCCCACGGGGTGGGATCACAAATACTATATGGGCGCACATATATAAAGTTGTGCTTACCCTGTTGGATGCGGAACAACCACGGTTCAAATAGCGAGATGTTTATCACCCAAAAGTGCAGTGGATGGAATTGTCACACACTGCTCGTTCCATACACGTGCCTGTCAGATATATCGAGTGGCTATGGATCCTCAAAAGTACCCTAACGGAATCAGAGATAAAAGACATCCCTCAATTAAAAGACATTGCTGTACGCAAGCCGTCGGGCTATTGAATGCAACCGCGGATATAGAATGAAAGCACAGGCTTACCAAATGCTGGAAAAGAATCCTCGTAGCACGCCACGGAGTAGAACGGACCATGGCGAGTTGGAAAATGTTTCTGTTTATACCCGTGCATCGTAATCACGTGATTACCGTTAGTGGCTGTTTTCACAAATAGCACACGGTCACGTGAGAATCCACTGATGTGCAGTGACATAATATTCACAGATGCACTCAATTAAAGTGGGGGAGGTTAATTAGAATAGGTGATTACCGTGTGTCTCTACACACAGACGACTCCAACTGGCAAAGCATTTTTTAGGGTGAACTCATCTTACTTTTAAGCCAATAAGGGTTGTATTATGCGGGCCAATCGATCTCATATAAGCAAACCGGCATCTAGACAGGAGAAGCTACGGCTAAAATGTGCTTAGCAAGCAAACAACCTCTCTTGTAATCTAACAGAATTAATGTACTAGAGGCTATAAACGATGCCAAACATTATACGTATGCCAGAAGAGACACACAAATAAAATAAAATAAAGATTGCAAGGTGACACATACTAGTTAGGAAAACCGGAACAGAGGAAAAAGAGACACATACTCAAAATGAAGGGTTGCATTAGAGAAGGGTGTTCCACTCCACTGATGAATTCAAACCTTTCTGTGCTGTTTTAAGAGTATATTTCCATCGTTGTTCACGCAGAGCCAATTTAGTTTCTCTATTGCCTCCTCTTGGGGTACTTGCGATGTTTTCAATGACGAATCAGAACAGGTCAGTATGTTTATGTTTTTTAAGTTCAAAATGGGCGACTAATGGTTTATTGGCCACTTTGTTTTTTAGGCAAGATCTGTGTTCACAGATACGTTGCCTCACTGGCCTGGTCGTTTTGCCAACATATAATAAAGAGCCTGGGCATTTAATGCCATAGATCACCCAATCTGTGGTGCAATTGGTGAAAGTGCGCAGTTGCCACTGTTTTCCATTGAGATCGATGGAAGAGATGTTTTTTGTAAGATCACATACAGAACATCGTCCGCATTTGTGATGGCCTATTACTCGTGGAATATTCCAGAGTGTGGGCTGTGGAGTTGTACTCTGTTTAACCGCATATGTATGCACCAGTATGTCCCTATAGTTCTTCTGCCTTTTAAAGGCAAATCTCAGGACAAGGGGGTTGAAATCTGAGGTTTTTAGAAAATGCCATTGCTTCTTTATTATTCTTCTCAGGTCATTACTGATAGGGCTATATGTTGTGACACAGGTGATTGCTTTTGTCATCTTTAATAGTCCTCTCAGGGAACAGGCATCTTTCCCGATTGGTGTGTTGGGTGCGTTTGACAGCTTGATGGACTATTCTACTCGGGTACCCACAAGATTTTAAACAAAGTTTCAGATCTTTACCTTCATTTATAAAGTCACTCATAGAGGAACAATTCCTCCTGATCCTTAAAAATTGGCCAACCGGTAAAGTATCTCGAAGACATAGCGGATATAAACTATTGTATTTCAACAGAGTATTTGTGTCAGTCGGTTTCTGAAAAAGAGTGGTCAGCAAATGTCCCGAGGGGGGCTTTTTGATCAGAATGTCTAAGAAGGGGATTTCACAAGGATCAAAAGACATGGTAAATTGAATGCAGCTGTTTTGTTCGTTCAGCCACTTGAGAAATTGATTTAGACTGGTAAAGTCACCCTTCCATATCATCAAAACATCATCAATGTAACAGAACCATTTGGTCACATTACCTTTGAAAGGATTGTTTTCATGGAAAATGGATGAGGCCTCAAAAGAATCCATGAATAAATTTTGCTAAATCGGGGGCGAATGTGGCGCCCATGCTTGTGCCGTGTATCTGTTGGAAAAAAGAACCATCAACCAGGAAGAAATTCTCTGTTAATGCAAGGCGTATACATTCTAGGATGAAATTAGTAGGTACTGCTTCCCGAGTTGTTGTGCGTTTATTCAAGAAAGTTTCCATTACCATTAAACAGACTGGTTACTGCTGTATAAGGCAGTCACATCTAGGGTGACCCGTAAATCTTCTTGATCAATCACCAGATCTGCTATATGGTTAATCATGCTCATGGTATCTTTGACGAAAGAGTTCATGGTCCTAACAAAAGGTCTCAAGAACCAATCGGTATAGATGGAGAGGGGTTCTAGAATAGAGTTGAGGGCCAAAACAATTGGTCTACCTGGTGGTTTCAATATATTCTTGTGTATTTTCGGTAATAGGTAGAATGTCAGAATTGATGGATCCTTATTAATCAGGAATCTCTGTTTGTCTACGGAGATCCAACCCTCTCTTAAAGCGTGCTCCATGAGGCTTTTGATCTCGTCTCTAATTCTAGGCAAAGGGTCACGGTCCAATTTTTTATAGAACATGGGGTTACTCAGTTGTGCTAATGCTTCTGTTTCGTAAAGCACTGTGTCCGATGGGACTATTCCTCCCCCCTTATCAGCTGGTTTAATCAGGAAGGAGGACTTGTTCTGAAGGGATTTTAGAGCCTCTCGTTGTCCTCGAGACATATTGTCCCTAAGGTGATTCCGAGTTCACAGCAGGACCTGGGTTTCTTCTGTGACTATATTTTCAAAAGCCAGGACTGCCGGAGAAACCATAGAGTTATTTGGAAACAAGGTGGAAGGGGGTTTCAAGCCTGTAATACTATTTTTTTTTTTAGATGGAGGTGCGTTATTCGAGAAAAATGTTAGACATATCAAATGAAAAAACCTTTGCAATTCAATTTGTGTCTTGAAGTCCCAGGCTCTAGTGGTGGGAACACAACTGAGCCCGTTCTTCAGGATGTCACTTTCCAGGGTAGTCAAAATGTGTGAGCAGAGGTTAAACACAGGGATCACCAAGTCAGTGGTGGACCCCGCCAGTTGTGGGTCTGCATTCTTGGTGGTCCCTGTTGCCAATTGCGGCTGCGTTTGCCCCTCCCACGGAAAAAATGTTGCTGGCCAGTGGCATTGGCCGATGTGGTTGGGGTAGTGATGTCAGAGTCACTTCCCGAGCTGGAGTTAGAAGTATTGGAGAAACTGACGTATTTATTTATTTGTCGTCCTTCGAATTGCCCTCTGTTTTGTGCCATTTTATTTTGGTCAGTGTAGTAGGTCTCTATTAGGTATGGATAAGTTATATTTTATTTGTAGTTGGTAGCATCTTTCTTATATTTCCATATCTTTTAATCTAGAGTACGTTTTTTAAATTTTTGAATCTCCTCATCTATTTTCTCTAGTTTTTCTTTGATGTTTTTAATCAACTCATTACCTTTGATTTTAATTTCTAGAGTTGCAATTTCTTCCTTTTGTTTATCTGCTTCTTCCACAGAGGTATCTTTGATGAGGATCAGGAAGTCTCTAGAACATTTATTGCCTACTCCACTAAACTGGCCTTTAAATTTCAGGTTGTCAATAAAAACACGAGATACGTTATTAATTCTGGAATGATGCCTGATTTTAAATAGGCGAGCATCATCTGGCCACGTGACCTGATGAATTTCTTCTTTTTTTGAAGACACTTCAGCCGGAAGAGGAATCCGCAGCAATATGGCCATCGCTCATACGAACTTGCACCCATTCCAACTGCTCCCAAGATGGACAATTACCATTAGAGATACCCGCCCAGCAGACCTTATAACCAGGCAGTAGTGAGAATTCTGCCCAGAGTAAACGAAGAGAAACAAGACGGAGCTGGAGACAGTTACATAGACAGACTCGACTGAACAGCAAGACACCAAGCCACTTGTCGTTAGAGATGCCATGACAAGTTAGCCACATCAGACATAAAGCACACATGCCATCCACACACTTTGGACACACACATTGAACTACATGAAGAATACTGATATACAGTCCTATAGTTAGAGTACAGTGACATATACATAGAGTATGCATGTTTATTATTTTACCATTAGGCCTGCTACAGCACCACGGCAACGCAAGAAGCAAGAAGAGTTTGAGTACATGCTTGCAGATGTTAATATGCAAATAACCCCATGGTGTGACAGGAGCACCCAAGGGACCTGAGAGCCATAACGCACTAACTTATAGACTATTTAGAAGGTGTGTATTGTAGAAGCCAGACTAAGGCTCAATAAATCCAGAAGGCCATGATCGGCCTAGAAGCGGGACCCCAAGGCTCACAGAATCATGCATAGCAGGACTACTGTGGCAGGAGCAAAGCCACCACCAAGGTCGCAATGTTACAATTCTTCATTCTTCACTCTGAACTTAAGTAACGACGGCCACAGGAGAAGCAAAATACAGAATAATGCACAGTTCCTGGGCTCACAACTAAGGACTCCACGCACGTGACCAGGCCGAGTTGAGGAGCTGCCAAGACTACGGCCTGAGAAGAGCAACCTGTCCCGCCGTCCAGACAATAGCTGCAACAATATTGTTACAGTCACATTACATACTGCGTTGGGAACCAGAGCACGCTCATTACGGTTATGGGCTACACACCGCCATGATGCTAACAGATAGTTGCACCTTTGTGATACATAATTACACAAGGCACTATTCACAGGTGTTCCGCGGATGGGAACAGAGTTAGTCCCAGGGTCGGGGGCTACGGGTTCATCCAATCATAGCCATGGACCCTTGGGGTGGACAGTGGGGGTCACCAACCAGTCAGGGGGCTTACACACTGTAAAGACTTTACAGTAACAACTTTTGGGGAATGGCTAAACGTACTGCCTGACACTACACAGACCAATAGCCCAGCACCTCTATACGTCTCCATATTATATATAATTTTGTATGTACATTACCATATGTGTAACTAAGTTCTTCCTATTGCTGTAACTAGTGCCACGATGCCTCCGGGCTGTATTGTGCGTTTAACAAATATGAATAAATAAATAAATAAGTGATCCCTGTGGGGTGTTTGTTATAATAAACCGCAGTACTCCTTGCCTCTTGTTTGGACCTGGTGTTCTTGATTAGGACTAAGGGAAGGAGTTAGGCCTTCCACAGACTCTCTCCAGTGGGATCCCAAAGTAGCTCGGCCGGACCTGCGGGTCCCCCCCTAACAAGTTGGAGGTCCCACTGAGATTGGTGCCAGTCCGGCCAGACGCTGCCTCCTTAGCCGTTAGACCCAGAAGGCTGCAGGACCCTCGCGGGAATTGCGAGATAACCGGACAGCACAACCAGAGATAGGCCATCGGGAGCTGCCTTGAGAAATCTATACCACTGGCGGTCGGCGAGATGTCCACGCAGTCCGGAGGGGCGAGACAATCGGTTAATGGGGAGCCAGTGGCCGAGCAGCATCGACAGACCCGAGAGAACTTAAGTGTGGTCCACATAACAAGCAACATATTGAGTGGGTGCGTTTCATATAGGTGGGAGGAGGGAGGTATAACTTGCAATTACTGTTTGCTTTGAAATTGTTTTGACATGTGCATGTTGGTAGGGACCCGAGCTGAGGTAGAAGTCCCTTTTTGTAGTTGTTTGAGCATCGCGGTGAAGGGCTCTGGTGAGGAGTAAAGATTTTGGACTCAGTAGGCTTGGACTGTGACAACTTGTATATACGAGGTATTCTGATGTGTTGGATGTTTTAGTTCAGAGTATAGATGATGGATCCCTGTAAGGGTTAGCCGGAGCTATCCTAGATTGCGGAAAGTATTTATCTGGTTAAGTCTCCCCGGAGAGAGGCAGTTCAATCGTCAGGCGATGCATCGGTTGCAGCAAATACAAGAGATAAAAGAGAATACTCCACTCCTGGAGGAATGGGAAGACAGCTGTGGTGTTATTTTTGTTTAGGGGTGTATTACGGGGAGTGGGGACAGCAGGCATTAATTGTGTGCACACAATTGTCTATTCATTGGCTTGAACATTAGTTGGTGACGTCACCCTTAGGTTGTTGCATAGGACACTGTGTGGAGAGGTGAGGAGTTGGTTTTGTGAAGTGAAATTAAAGGACAGGTGAACCAGTTGCAGTGCACAGAAGGTGTCTGCGCACGATTGAGGTGGTGTGCTGGACAGCAGCAGTGCTGGTGAAGGCGGGGCTGAGTATGAAGCCCGCTGTGTAAGATGCAAAGGCGCGGAGGCTCGTAGTGAAAACCATTGATAGAAAGAATACTGTAACCTTTTCCCTCCTTGACAGCGGATATCGAAAGCCTTGACTAGAGGTCAGGTAAACAGTTGTACTGTATCTGTATGGGGTAACGGGGGCCATGTATAGTGGGGCGATATGTCCTATTCAGCACCTGTGAAAAACCCTACCCCGTATAAAGAAAAAATAGTCAAATAAAGCATATAATGGTCTAAAAGCACAGAAGGAAAATTAGCGAGACTGCAATCACCCAACAACAGTTCATCCAAAGACATGCTGCAATCACTTTTGACCCATTTCCAGAGTACGTACAAAGAGAAGATGTTAGGTAAGCACATGGAAATATTTGTACTGTGGCATATGTTTCAAGAAGACAGGCCATGGATGATGAGTTTACGGGAGGTGAAGGAGGAAGGATTGGATCCATCCGCTCCGCCTCCCGCACCGCCGAGCGTAATATCTGATGACGCGGAAGAAGAACAGGGCCTATACCTATTAGGAGAATTACAAGCAGCAGAAGGTTACTCAAACCCAACATATAAAACCACCCCCATATGCCCAAACTGAGCTATTACAAGGGACAGGACAGGCGCCCGGCGGCCCACCGTAACGAGGAAGGGCTACGGCGCGCAAAAATGAGTTTGCAGGTATAGGACCAGAAGAATGGTTAGCTGCACAAATACTACTGAAATTAAAAGGGGCCACAATGGGAGAGGCAGAGGGTGCAACCAAGGCAATAGAAAGCTTGGAGCTAGGCACAGATGTTGTGGAGGCCCAAATAGGATAGAGGGGAACGGAAAAGAGCAACTTCAAGACAGCAGAAACATAAAATCACAAGGGAAAGGCAGGGTATGGAAACAGGGTTCGGAAAATGAACTTGAGTCGCAAGGACAGAGCAAGAGAAAATATCCGATCTTATCACAAAAGGGACAAACATCAATACTAGGGAAAGAAGAGATGGAAGGGGGACGGAGAGAATAAGTGGCAAACAAGAGGGAGGAACTAGAACAGATACTAGAGGAAGAGAAGGAGATAGCGATGGCGTTGTGGAGAAATAAAATATTATTGTAGGAATACCGTAAGTACGAGGAGAATCCGTTGAAACAAATGAAAATGGAATGGTGGGCGAGGGAACAAACTAGAAAGGACAAAGAAGCGTGGATGTTGGAAAAGGTAAGTGACCAGATAAAGGTGGAATTAGCAAGGGAAAGGCAAGAAGGAGAGGGGCAATGAGGAGAAGGAGAAAATAAGGGTGAGTACACTGGAGGGTCGAGTAGACAGGGTGCAGCACATTTGGGATAGCGGAAGGAAGAAGACATATGTAGGCTATTGACCTCAAAGTACCACATGACCCTACCCTAGTAACACAAAAACGGAACCTCTCAACTAGTTTCTGTAGCCATATAGATGACGAGTGTGATACGGTCGACGACCACAGTGATGAAGAGAAGGAAGGACCTAACAAGCTTTACCTCACGAGGACTAATGGAGGGACTTCTTGGGAGTGTAGGACACATGAACAGAAGGGTAAACCACATGACGGGCCGATACCAGACACACCAGAGGAGGGACCCCCCAAAAACACCATAGAGCAGTAGTCTTAGGGACCTCCCCGGGTGTAAAAGAGATGGGGCGATGATTACACAATCAAGGGGACATTCCTGCTCCAGAGGGCGAGTGGTAGGACCTCATAGTATATCACAACAGGAACACACAATAGAACCCATAGTCATAAGTGCAGAGGTAGAAGACGAGAAGAGACCTATTCAAATAAGGCAGTACGGGCGTACACCGGAAGTGAGGGCCACACACTCACTAATGCCACACACTCTGGAGAGGGAAGGGAATCAACCACAGTACGTGTCATGGAAACACACAGCCAAGGAAAACATTAAGTGCAGATTACCCACGCTAAGCGGGGGAGCAGGGAAATGGATTTATGAAATGGAAAATTTAACGGCAGGCCACCGGTTAGCAGTAGGAGATGTCAAGGGACTATTAGTATCCATACTGGGCGATGCTGCTGATGACATCTGGAAGAGGGCAGGATTCCCAAGGGTGACTATCCACAATACAGCACATGATGGGGCACCATTCGCAAACTGTAGGGCTGCACTATGGCAGGCACTACGGACACAATTCCCAGACACATCAGACATAGGGGCCATTAAGTCACACAAGATGCGTGACGACGAGGAACCTGTTAATTGCATTCAGGAGATTCAACAGCTTTGACGCCTCTAAATTCGAGAGCCGTGGGACAAAACGATAGCAATATTTTATCACATCTTAGTGCGGGGGTTACCAGAACCAGTACAGAAAAACTTGAAAAATTGGTAGGAATGGAAGCGAAGGCATGGCCAGAAATACAACTTACTATAGTATACTACCGCAGGTTATGACAACAAAAAATGAAACAGAAGGCAGAAGAGAGAAAGGCAGATGAAGCCAAGTTAGTGCAGAAGAAATTGCCCAAGCACGCATTAGAAGGAGCACTCATAACAAGCCCTAGTCCACAGACACAAACCACGACCTCTCAACCACACATGCAACTTCAACGACAGCTGACGTATGCACCACCCATGGGAGGGGGCCACATTGGTTACCCACAGTGCTTCAGGGGGAGGGGAGGCTTCCAAAGGGGATGAGGGTTTGGACCCCAATCACACCAGTATGTAGGAGGGTTCCAGGGCTACACACAGCAAATGCAACAAGGGCTAGGGGGGGATAGGGGGATTTCCATGGCAGGCAAGAGAGCCCCCGCAGAGCTGGGTCTGTGGACAATTAGGACACATTTCTTGATCATGAAGGAACATGGGGATCCAGCAAGGATGGGGAGAACAAGGGTATCAAGGAGGACTGAATGACTACTGCATCCTAGACATACAACAGCAACATGGACCGATGCAAAACATGCAGCAGCAGGCACAACTAATCCCACAAATACAACAGCACCTCCAACAACAGCACCACCACCTCAGATGAATGTGCCACAGGGAACAGCACCAATGCAACAGTTAACACATGTACATGCCCATTCCCCGGAGCCATGGACACGCCAGCAACAGTACCAACCCAGAAGATAGGAGGGGTCACCATAGTAGGAAACAATCCCTATAAAGGGAACGGACTGACCTTATTTCCCCAATAGGACAGCCCACAGATGAACTTGCTGTGTCCCATCCTGTCGGTCACCCCTAACCCTTCGGAGGAAGCTCGCATAAGGGTGACGATAGGTAATACAACTTTTTCCATTTTTGTTGACACTGGGGTCGACCAGATCATGCATATGGGAAGGGAATTTTGCGATGTCAGGCGATGCCATGAACACACAAGGATTCTCTGAGGCTCGAGAGGTGGTTCCATTTAATGATAACATCTCCTTATCTATCGGGGAACACAATCTGTCACGACCTTTACTCTACTCCAAACACACACCTATAAACATATTAGGTCGAGACATAATGAGCAGATTCAACATGACCATCTCATTTACAGATAAAGGCATAATATGTTCAACCCCAAGGATACACATGCTCACAGTAAGGCAACTTGTCCAAGCATACTGTGGGAAAAAGGTACAGGGGGGGAGCCAGCCAACCCCAAACTATTCCAATACGGCACAGACATGGCCCTTGCATGGTTACCAGGGATTGCAGGAAAGGTGTGGAGGAGATCAGGTGAGTACCTATTCAGCACAAAAGGGATGGGTGGAAGGTTTTGAATGAATCTAAGCCACTGGCATTGGTCTGGGCAACCTTCCACACCACCGTGTTTTAGCCCATCTGCGTCATTGCAAAATAGGTTCAGCCATATGCAAACCAGTCAGGTACTGCCACCAATGGTAGCAGCCCAGCCCGAACCGCTAGGCCAGGTCCCCTCTGCACAGAAACACAAGCAGCCCCAGACATGTTTCGGCCTTGTTGGGGCTCCTCAGTGAGGTGGAGCTTGGTTCCCTATGGCGTAGCGAGCAAGGGACCCACGTCTGGGAATACCCTCTCTCACATAGTGAAACAAACTGTAAGCACAAATGTGATGGGTGGAAGGTTTTGAAAGAATCTAAACCACTGGCATTGCTCTGGGCAACCTTCCACACCACCGTTTTTTAGCCCATCTGCGCCATTGCTAAAGGGGTCCAGCCATATGCAAATCAGTCAGGTACTGACACCAATGGTAGCAGCCCAGCCCGAACCGCTAGGCCAGGTGCCCTCTGCACAGAAAAACAAGCAACCCCAGACATGTTGCTGCCTTGTTGGTCCTCCTCAATGAGGTGCAGCTCGGTTCTCTATGGCGCAGCGAGCAAGGGACCCACGTCTAGGCATACCCTCTCTCACATAGTGAGACAAACTGTAAGCACAAAAGTGATGGGTGGAAGGTTTTGAAAGAATCTAAACATTGGCATTGCTCTGGGCAACCTTCCACACCACTGATTTTTAGCCCGTCTGCGCCATTGCAAAAGGGGTTCAGCCATATGCAAATCAGTCAGGTACTGCCACCAATGGTAGCAGCCCAGCCCGAACCGCTAGGCCAGGTCCCCTCTGCACAGAAACACAAGCAGCCCCAGACATGTTTCGGCCTTGTTGGGCCTCCTCAGTGAGGTGGAGCTTGGTTCCCTATGGCGCAGCGAGCAAGGGACCCACGTCTGGGCAAACCCTCTCTCACATAGTGAGACAAACTGTAAGGACAAAAGTGATGGGTGGAAGGTTTTGAATGAATCTAAACCACTGGCATTGCTCTGGGCAACCTTCCACACCACCATTTTTTAGCCCATCTGCGCCATTGCAAAAGGGGTCCAGCCATATGCAAATCAGTCAGGTACTGCCACCAATGGTAGCAGCCCAGCCCGAACCGCTAGGCCAGGTCCCCTCTGCACAGAAACAAAAGCAACCCCAGACATGTTTCGGCCTTGTTGAGCCACCTCAGTGAGGTGCAGCTTGGTTCCCTATGGCGCAGCGAGCAAGGGACCCACATCTGGGCATACCCTCTCTAAAAGAGTGAGACAAACTGTAAGCACAAAAGTGATGGGTGGAAGGTTTTTAATGAATCTAAACCACTGGCATTGCTCTGGGCAACCTTTCACACCACCGTTTTTTAGCCCATCTGCGCCATTGCAAAAGGGGTCCAGCCATATGCAAATTGGTCAGATACTGCCACCAATGGTAGCAGCCCAGCCTGAACCGCTAGGCCAGGTCCCATCTGCACAGAAACACAAGCAACCCCAGACATGTTTTGGCCTTGTTGGGCTTCCTCAGTGAGGTGCAGCTTGGTTCCCTATGGTGCAGCGAGCAAGGGACCCATGTCTGGGCATACCCTCTCTCACATAGTGAGACAAACTTTAAGCACAAAAATGATGGGTGGAAGGTTTTGAATCAAACTATACCACTGGCATTGCTCTGGGCAACCTTCCACACCACCATTTTTTAACCCATCTGCGCCATTGCAAAAGGGGTCCAGCCATATGCAAAACAGTCAGCTACTGCCACCCATGGTAGCAGCCCAGCCTGAACTGCTAGGCCAGGTCCCATCTGCACAGAAACACAAGCAACCCCAGACATGTTTTGGCTGTGTTTGGCCTCCTCAGTGAGGTGCAGCTTGGTTCCCTTTGGCGCAGCGAGCAAGGGACCCACGGCTGGGCATACCCTCTCTCACATAGTGAGGCAAACTGAAAGCACAACAGTGATGGGTGGAAGGTTTTGAATGAACCTAAACCACTGGCATTGCTCTGGGCAACCTTCCACACCACCATTTTTGAGCCCATCTGCGCTATTGCAAAAGGGGTCCAGCCATATGCAAATCAGTCAGGTACTGCCACCAATGGAAGCAGCCCAGCCCAAACCGCTAGGCCAGGTCCCATCTGCACAGAAACACAAGCAACCCCAGACATGTTTTGGCCTTGTTGGGCCTCCTCAGTGAGGTGCAGCTTGGTTCCTATGGCGCAGCGAGCAAGCGACCCACGTCTGGGCATACCCTTTCTCATATAGTGAGACAAACCGTAAGCACAAAAGTGATGGGTTTAAAGTTTTGAATTAATCTAAACCACTGGCATTGCTCTGGGCAACCTTCCACGCCACTGTTTTTTAGCCCGTCTGCGCCATTGCAAAAGGGGTCCAGCCATATGCAAATCAGTCAGGTACTGCCACCAATGGTAGCAGCCCAGCCCGAACCGCTAGGCCAGGTCCCCTCTGCACAGAAGCACAAGCAACCCCAGACATGTTTCGGCCTTGTTGGGCCTCCTCAGTGAGGTGCAGCTTGGTTCCCTATGGCGCAGAGAGCAAGGGACCCACGTCTGGGCATACCCTCTCTCACATAGTGAGCCAAACTGTAAGCACAAAAGTGATGGGTGCAAGGTTTTGAATGAATATAAAGCACTGGCATTGCTCTGGGCAACCTTCCACACAACCTTTTATTAGCCCATCTGTGCCATTGCAAAAGGGATCCAGCCATATGCAAATCAGTCAGGTACTGCCACCAATGGTAGCAGCCCAGCCCGAACCGCTAGGCCAGGTCCCATCTGCACAGAAATACAAGCAACCCCAGACATGTTTTGGCTGTGTTTGCCCTCCTCAGTGAGGTGCAGCTTGGTTCCTATGGCGCAGCGAGCAAGCGACCCACGTCTGGGCATACCCTTTCTCATATAGTGAGACAAACTGTAAGCACAAAAGTGATGGGTGGAATGTTTTGAATTAATCTAAACCACTGGCATTGCTCTGGGCAACCTTCCACGCCACTGTTTTTTAGCCCGTCTGCGCCATTGCAAAAGGTGTCCAGCCATATGCAAATCAGTCAGGTACTGCCACCAATGGTAGCAGCCCAGCCCGAACCGCTAGGCCAGGTCCCCTCTGCACAGAAGCACAAGCAACCCCAGACATGTTTCGGCCTTGTTGGGCCTCCTCAGTGAGGTGCAGCTTGGTACCCTATGGCGCAGAGAGCAAGGGACCCACGTCTGGGCATACCCTCTCTCACATAGTGAGCCAAACTGTAAGCACAAAAGTGATGGGTGCAAGGTTTTGAATGAATATAAAGCACTGGCATTGCTCTGAGCAACCTTCCACACAACCTTTTATTAGCCCATCTGTGCCATTGCAAAAGGGGTCCAGCCATATGCAAATCAGTCAGGTACTGCCACCAATGGTAGCAGCCCAGCCCGAACCGCTAGGCCAGGTCCCATCTGCACAGAAACACAAGCAAACCCAGACATGTTTTGGCCTTGTTGGGCCTCCTCAGTGTGGTGCTGCTTGGTTCCCTATGGTGCAGCGAGCAAGGGACCCACGTCTGGGCATACCCTCTCTCACATAGTGAGACAAACTTTAAGCGCAAAAGTGATGGGTGGAAGGTTTTGAATCAATCTATACCACTGGCATTGCTCTGGGTAACCTTCCACACCACCATTTTTTAGCCCATCTGCGCCATTGCAAAAGGGATCCAGCCATATGCAAATCAGTCAGGTACTGCCACCAATGGTAGCAGCCCAGCCCGAACCGCTAGGCCAGGTCCCCTCTTCACAGAAATACAAGCAACCCCAGACATGTTTAGGCCTTGTTGGGCCTCCTCAGTGAGGTGCAGCTTGGTTCCCTATGGCGCAGCGAGCAAGGGACCCAAGTTTGGGCATACCCTCTCTCACATAATGAGACAAACTGTAAGCACAAAAGTGATGGTTGGAAGGTTTTGAAAGAATCTAAACCACTGGCATTGCTCTGGGCAACCTTCCACACCACTGTTTTTTTAGCCCGTCTGCGCCATTGCAAAGGGAGTCCAGCCATATGCAAATCAGTCAGGTACTGCCATTAACGGTAGCAGCCCAGCCCGAACCGCTAGGCCAGGTCCCTTCTGCACAGAAACACAAGCAACCCCAGACATGTTTCAGCCTTGATGGGCCTCCTCAGTGAGGTGCAGCTTGGTTCCCTATGGCGCAGCGAGCAAGGGACCCACGTCTGGGCATACCCTCTCTCACATAGTGAGACAAACTGTAAGCACAAAAGTGATGGGTACAAGGTTTTGAATGAATCTAAACCACTAGCATTGCTCTGGGCAACCTTCCACACCACCTTTTTTTTTACCATCTACGCCATTGCAAAAGGGGACCAGCCATATGCAAATCAGTCAGCCACTGCCACCAATGGTAGCAGCCCAGCCCGAACCGCTAGGCCAGGTCCCATCTGCACAGAAACACAAGCAACCCCAGACATGTTTTGGCTGTGTTTGGCCTCCTCAGAGAGGTGCAGCTTGGTTCCCTTTGGTGCAGCGAGCAAGGGACCCACGGCTGGGCATACCCTCTCTCACATAGTGAGACAAACTGTAAGCACAAAAGTGATGAGTGGAAGGTTTTGAATGAATCTAAACCACTGGCATTACTCTGGGAAACTGTCACGTCTCCCAGTGTGCCCATTACTAGGCAACCCACTAGGCAACCCACTAGGCAACCCACTAGGCAACCCATGATCAGCCCACATTTACCTGGCACATTTCTCACTGCACATCAGGGCACAAGGAAACGACCTTCTGTTCAACACTGGAGAAGGATGACTGGTTTTCCAGGTGTTTTCCGACCTTCATTGTCCTGGCAACTCCCATGGAAAATCTCGTATACCTTACAGCACCGCCGAGGAACACGGCGATTCACACGTCAAGTGAGATGAACTGCTGTCAATCACATTTATCCTTTGTCATCACGTGATTTTCTACGCTGCCGCGTTTTTGCATCATGTGACTACAACTAACATTCAAAAGCGCCGGAAACCATGCTAGCAGCGCTTCTCAGCTACTTCTCGTAAGAACTGTTTGGCGTTATTGTTTTCATCAAGGACTCATTGGCTCTACGACCACGGACTGTTTTTTGATACTCTACTTCTTCCTGGCTTCATCTGTTACCTTTGCCCTGGAACTTTTCTTGCTTGGTTCTAAAGGTATTCGACCCTGCACCTTCTTCACGGATTGCTCAAACGAACTATCCCTTGCTTGGATCTTGTGCTTTGAACTGGTTTCGACCCCATTACGTGTTTTTGAACTCCTCTTTTGGATTCTTGTTGTCCACCTGCCCAGGTGTGGAATTGCCAGTCTAGCCTCACTGAAACCCGACCCACTGTCTCCGCTGATTGCCCCTATTGCATTACAACCTAGCCCACAGTTCACCTAGGTAAGCCTTGCTTCAATCAATTCCTTATTACTGTGTCCATATTGCATTAGTGTGATACCGTCTATTGCCTTACAGCGGTCAAGGGGTTCTTCCTGCGTTTCCTGGTTCCAGTTGACGGCTCACTACACCTGTGGCCTCAAAGATTGCACATACAGTATTTGGTCATTCTGTCTGTGTGGTACTTGGGGACGGAGGTATTCAATAATCGGCACGACCATCAAGATCAGAACAGACTGAGAAGCCATTTTTGGTTGTCCTGATTATGGATCCCTCCGCTGGGGACCCCGTGACCGCTTTAATGCAGGCAGTTGCGGCCCTTAGGACCTATATGGTCACCGCAACAACGGCAATCCACCACCGTCTCGATACCTTGCAAAGCACACGCCATCCTCTACCGGCTGATGCCGAGATTGAAGACGCTCCTCAAGCCCAGTCTTCACCCGCTCTGCCCACAACTCCCACTCCTCTACTACTTCCTACTTCCTTTCCCCTTGCTGCCCCAGAACGATTCCAAGGTGATCCAAGGAAATACCGCACATTCTTGAACCAGTGTAAACTACATTTTTTATGTCGACCCCAAGCTTTTCCAGATTCCGTCACCAAGGCAGCCTTCCTTCTTTCTCATTTATCTGGCGTGGCAGCTACCTGGGCAAACCCGTTACTGGAAAATAACCATCCAGCATTATATGATTTCGATCTTCTAGTAACTGAAATGGCTAAGGTATTCGATACCAGGTATAAAGCACAATCCCGAGACTTGGAACTACTAGAGCTCTCACAAGGCAGACAACACTTATTGAATATATAACACATTTTAACCAACTTGCTGCAGTGACCTCATGGCCGGAGGAAAAGAAACCTATCGTCTACTACAAAGGGTTATGTAATACTATGAAAGACGCCCTATCAGTGATCCCGGCCCTTCCCTCTGTTTTTTCCGAGTTGGTAGACCTAACCCTCCAAGTTGATGCACGTCGGTCTGAGCGTAAGGCAGAGGTTGGTTTTTCAAGTCAAACATCCTCGACTTTGTCGGCCCCTGAACCCATTCAAGTCAGTGGGATTAGGAGTCCCATTACTCAGGCTGAACGGGAACGCAGAAGAACGGATAATTCTTGTTTTTACTGTGGCATCAACGGACATTATGTAAAAGAATGTCCACGACGCCCAAGAAATAAGAATCAGGGTTTTCAGAAGGCTCGCCCCTAAGAGCGGGGTTACGGGCGAGCACCTCCATGTCCCCCACTGAACCCGTTTTCGGTCCCATCAGACCTATCGTGGTACAAGCTTCATTGAAACCTACTAGGGAGCTTACACATCAGGTACATATAGTGATCGATTCTGGGACCACTGGCTGTTTCATCGATATAGCATTGGCCCACAAACTCAATTTACCCTTGATTAAGAAGGAACACCCAGAACCAGTGCAAGCAGTTGATGGTACCTCCCTTGCTTCCGGTCCTATCATGCATCAAACGGCTCCTATGGAACTGATAATCCAAGACACCCATAAGTTAACTATGTCATTCGATCTTATCACCACCCCGCAATTCGGTGTCATTCTGGGCATTCCCTGGTTGAGACAACACAACCCACTAATCAATTGGGGTACGGGTCAAGTCACCTTTGAATCTGATATTTGTCAAAACTTCTGCCTGATAGAATCTCAGATGCTCTCCTCCCCTGCCAGTATTCTTGGGGCAATGGCCTCTTCCCGTCTAGAGGAGACAATGCAAAGTGTACCCTCAAGACATACTGTAGGGGCTGTATTGGCTGGTATCCCCACGGTTTATCATGAATTCTTGACTGTGTTTGACAAGGCCACGGCAGAAGGGTTACCGCCACACAGACCCTATGATTGTCCCATTGATTTAGTCCCTGATGCAGTGATAACAAGGGGCAGGATATATTTTCTATCTCAGTCAGAGGAACAGGCCCTAAAGGAGTACATCCAACAAGCCTTACGATTAGGCCACATACGACCCTCCTGCTCTCCGGCTGCTACTCCCATCTTTTTCGTACCGAAAAAAGAAGGGGACTTACGTCCTTGTGTGGACTACAGAAAACTGAACGCTATTGCCATAAAGAACAGGTACTCCATTCCATTGATCTCCCCACTACTAGATAAACTGACACGCGCAACCATCTTTACCAAACTGGATCTCCGAGGTGCTTACAACCTTGTCCGTATGCGTCATGGAGACGAGTGGAAAACAATATTCTGCTCCAAACAGGGCTTGTTTGAATACACTGTGATGCCTTTCGGTTTATGTAACGCCCCAGCTACGTTTCAACGATTTGTCAACGAGGTGTTCAGTGATATTCTTGACATATACGTAGTGGCTTACTTGGACAACATTCCGGTGTTTTCCTCATCCTTGGAGGAACATATCGTCCATGTTAAAGAAGTATTAACACGCCTCAAAAATCATGCCTTATTCGCTAAACCCGAGAAATGTGAAATCCACACTAAGGAGGTGGATTTTTTGGGTTTTCACATAACTCCTGGTGGCCTATCCATGAACAACTCAAAAGTCCACGCTATCATAGACTGGCCTGCCCCGACCAACCTGAAACAGTTACAATCTTTTCTTGGTTTTGCCAATTTTTATCGGCGCTTTATCGCTGGGTTTTCCTCCATTGTATCATCGCTAACCGCCTTAACCAGCCCCCTTGCTCCGTTCTGTTGGACACCGGAGCATCAAAAGGCCTTTGAGGCCCTGAATTCCAGGTTCACTTCTGCCCCGGTGCTTCAACACCCGGATCCGGATCTTCCATTTGTCCTGGAGGCCGACGCTTCCTCCTTTGCATTAGGTGCAGTGCTCTCTCAACCTTGTTTAGCCACAGGGCAGCTGCATCCCATAGCCTATCACTCGAGGAAGTTTACGTCCTCCGAATATCACTACACGGTTACTGAAAAAGAATTGTTGGCCATTAAGGATGCTTTGCAAACATGGCGACATCACCTTATAGGGGCAAAACATCAGACCATAGTGTACACTGATCACAAAAACCTCCAAGACCTGGCTTCCCTTAAATGTGTAAATAGCAGACAGGTACGCTGGCATCTTTTCTTCGCTGCCTATGATTTTGTAGTGAAACATAGGCCGGGGACTACCCACGGCAAGGCGGATGCTCTTTCTCGTTCTCCTGGGGGGGAATCCCTGTCTTTGTATCCTGAAACACTATTAGGGAAGGGTCATGTAGTCTGTTTATGCACACCATCCCTACCCATGCTATCCACCATTAGGCAATGGGTTTTACAACATCCAAATGAGTTGACAGATTGGGACTTGGTACTTCAGGAAGGGTTACCATTTATTCACGGGAAACTCTTTCTCCCCACAAGTGATGTACGCAATCAGGCGCTTGCTTGGTCCCACGATGCCGCCATCAATGGTCACCCTGGACAGTTACGTACCCTGGAACTACTAAAGCGCTGGTGCTGGTGGCCATCGATGCAGCGCGATGTAGAGGCCCATGTGAACTCCTGCTCCATATGTGCTCAGTGCAAAACACGCCGTGGTCGATCACTAGGTCTGCTACAACCTTTGCCTCTACCCCCCCAGACCCTGGCACACTGTTTCTATGGATCTAGTCACAGATCTACCTCGCAGACAGGGCTATGATACAATCTGGGTAGTCGTTGACTCATACACCAAAATGGCCCGTTTTATTCCTTGTACAGAGAAACCCACCGCCCCTACATTGGCCCAATTATTCTTCAAATCAGTGTTTTGTCTTTTTGGCTTGCCACAGGTCCTGGTTTCGGATCGTGGCTCACAGTTCACCTCACGTTTCTGGCAAGCCCTCACTAAGCTCCTTGGTATTGACGCCCACTACTCCTCCGCTTACCACCCGGAGAGCGATGGGCAGACGGAGAGAGTGAACCAGACCTTAGAACAATACTTACGCTGCCTGACTGTTCAGTTCCAAGATACCTGGTTGAATCTTCTCCACCTCGCTGAGTTCGCATACAATAACTCTCAGCATTCCTCCACGGGCTTTTCTCCTTTCTATGCTTTATAGGGCCAGCATCCCCGAACCCTTCCTTTCCCTGATTTCGACTCCTCTACTGCCCCTGCAGCTACGGCCTGCGCCCGCGATCTGGTTTCGGTTCATAACCAGACCCTTCTCCATTTACATGAGGCCCAAGTGTCTATGAAGGCAAAGGCAGACCGGAAACGGGCAGCAGCCCCTGATTACCGTGTGGGTGACCGTGTCTGGTTGTCGACCCGACACCTGCACATCCCTGGTTGCCGGAAGTTGCTGCCTCGATTTGTTGGCCCGTACAAGATTCTCAAGGTCCTAAACCCTGTGGCCCTACGTCTTTTGATTCCATCAACATGGCGTATACACCCAGTATTCCATGTCTCCCTGCTCAAGCCTTGCATTCCTCCCACACGTATCATCTCTCCTCCTGCCCCTGTTTCGGTCTCCTCTCCAAATGTCTTTGAGGTCAGTGCCATTTTGGGCTCTCGTTTTAGACAGGGTCGACTGCAATACCTTGTGGATTGGTTGGGTTACGGTCCTGAGGAGCGCTCTTGGGTTTTTTCCCGGGATGTTAACGCCCCTAGACTGGTAGCTCGTTTCCATCGGGATCATCCTTCCTGTCCACGGGGTCTTGCCCCTTGGGGGAGGGCTCTGTCACGTCTCCCAGTGTGCCCATTATTGGCAACCCATTCGGCAACCCACTAGGCAACCCACTAGGCAACCCACGATCAGCCCACATTTACCTGGCACATTTCTCACTGCACATCGGGGCACAAGGAAACGACCTTCTGTTCAACACTGGAGAAGGATGACTGGTTTTCCAGATGTTTTCCGACCTTCATTGTCCTGGCAACTCCCGTGGGAAATCTCGTATACCTTACAGCACCGCCGAGGACCACGGCGATTCACGCGTCAAGTGAGATGAACTGCTGTCAATCACATTTATCCTTTGTCATCACGTGATTTTCCACGCTGCTGCGTTTTTGCATCATGTGACTACAACTAACATTCAAAAGCGCTGGAAACCATGTTGGCAGCGCTTCTCAGCTGCTTCTCGTAAGAACTGTTTGGCGTTATTGTTTTCATCAAGGATTCATTGGCTCGACGACCACGGACTGTTTTTTGGATACTCTACTTCTTCCTGGCTGCATCTGTTACCTTTGCCCTGGAACTTTTCTTGCTTGGTTCTAAAGGTATTCGACCCGGCACCTTCTTCACGGATTGCTCAAACGAACTATCCCCTGCTTGGATCTTGTGCTTTGAACTGATTTCGACCCCATTACGTGTTTTTGAACTCCTCTTTTGGATTCTTGTTGTCAACCTGCCCAGGTGTGGAATTGCCAGCCTAGCCTCACTAAAACCCGACCCACTGTCTCCGCTGATTGCCCCTATTGCATTACAACCTGGACCACAGTTCACCTAGGTAAGCCTTGCTTCAATCAATTCCTTATTACTGTGTCCATATTGCATTAGTGTGATACCGTCTATTGCCTTACAGCGGTCAAGGGGTTCTTCCGGCGTTTCCTGGTTCCAGTTGACGGCTCACTACACCTGTGGCCTCAAAGATTGCACATACAGTATTTGGTCATTCTGTCTGTGTGGTACTTGGGGACGGAGGTATTCAATAATCGGCACGACCATCAAGATCAGAACAGCAACCTTCCACACCACCATTTTTGAGCCCATCTGCGCTATTGCAAAAGGGGTCCAGCCATATGCAAATCAGTCAGGTACTGCCACCAATGGTAGCAGCCCAGCCCGAACCGCTAGGCCAGGTCCCATCTGCACAGAAACACAAGCAACCCCAGACATGTTTTGGCCGTGTTGGGCCTCCTCAGTGAGGTGCAGCTTGGTTCCCTATGGCGCAGCGAGCAAGGGACCCACGTCTGGGCATACCCTCTCTCACATAGTGAGACAAACTGTAAGCAGAAAAGTGATGGGTGGAAGGTTTTGAATTAATCTTAGCCACTGGCATTGCTCTGGGCAACCTTCCACGCCACTGTTTTTTAGCCCGTCTGCGCCATTGAAAAGGGGTCCAGCCATATGCAAATCAGTCAGGTACTGCCACCAATGGTAGCAGCCTAGCCCGAACTGCGAGGCCAGGTCCCCTCTGCACAGAAACACAAGCAAACCCAGATATGTTTTGGCCTTGTTGGGCCTCCTCAGTGAGGTGAAGCTTGGTTCCCTGTGGCGCAGCGAGCAAGGAACCCACATCTGGGCATACCCTCTCTCACATAGTGAGGCAAACTGTAAGCACAAAAGTGATGGGTGGAAGGTTTTGAATGAACCTAAACCACTGGCATTGCTCTGGGCAACCTTCCACACCACCATTTCTGAGCCCATCTGCGCTATTGCAAAAGGGGTCCAGCCATATGCAAATCAGTCAGGTACTGCCACCAATGGTAGCAGTCCAGCCCGAACCGCTAGGCCAGGTCCCATCTGCACAGAAACACAAGCAACCCCAGACATGTTTTGGCCGTGTTGGGCCTCCTCAGTGAGGTGCAGCTTGGTTCCCTATGGCGCAGCGAGCAAGGGACCCACGTCTGGGCATACCCTCCCTCACATAGAGAGACAAACTGCAACACAAAAGTGATGGGTGGAAGGTTTTGAATGAATCTAAACCACTGACATTGCTCTGGGCAACCTTCCACGCCACTGTTTTTTCGCCCGTCTGCGCCATTGCAAAAGGGGTCCAGCCATATGCAAATCAGTCAGGTACTGCCACCAATGGTAGCAGCCCAGCCCGAACCGGTAGGCCAGGTCCCCTCTGCACAGAAACACAAGCAACCCCAGACATGTTTCGGCCTTGTTGGACCTACTCAGTGAGGTGCAGCTTGGTTCCCTGTGGCGCAGCGAGCAAGGGACCCACATCTGGGCACACCCTCTCTCACATAGTGAGACAAACTATAAGCACAAAAGTGATGGGTGGAAGGTTTTGAATGAATCTAAACCACTGGCAGTGCTCTGGGCAACCTTCCACACCACCGTTTTCTAGCCCGTCTGCGCCATTGCAAAAGGGGTCCCGCCATATGCAAATCAGTCAGGTACTGCCACCAATGGTAGCGCGCAGCCCAAACCGCTAGGCCAGGTCCTCTCAACACAGAAACACAAGTAACTGCAGACATGTTTCAGTCTTGTTGGGCCATTCTCAGTGAGGTGCAGCTTGGTTCTCTGTGGCGCAGCGAGCAAGGGACCCACGTCTGGGCATACCCTCTCTCACATATTGAGACACACTGTAAGCACAATTTGCTATTGTCATCCCGAGTGGGACTGGTATGCCCAGACGTGGGTTCCGTGCCTGCTAGGCCTAGAGACCCAAGCTACTCCTCATTGATGATGCCCTACAAGGCTGAAACATGTCTGGGGATGCTTGCGGTCTCGTGCAGACGGGATGTCACCTAGCCGTTTGGGCTGGACTACCCCTTTGGGGGTGGGGCCAAGCCTGATTTGCATATGGTCTTCCCCCTTCTGTAATGGCTTGGCAGGCGAAGAACGATGGTCTGGAGGGTTGCCCAGAGCAATGCCAGAGGTTAAGATTAATTCTTAGCCTTCCAGCCATCACCTTGATTCTTTTGCTATTGTTACCCCAAGTGGTACGGGTATGCCCAGACGTGGGTCCTGTGCCTGCTGGGCCTAGAGACCCAAGCTACTCCTCACTGATGATTCCCAACAAGGCTGAAACATGTCTGGTGATGCTTGTGGTCTTGTGCAGGGGGGATGTGACCTAGCAGTTTGGGCTGGACTACCCCTTTGGGGGTGGGGCGAAGCCTGATTTGCATATGGTCTTTCCCTTTCTGTAATGGCTTGGCAGGCAAAGAACGATGGTCTAGAGGGTTGCCCAGAGCAATGCCAGAGGTTAAGATTAATTCTAAACCTTCCAGCCATCTCCTCTTTTCTTTTGCTATTGTCACCCGAGTGGGACGGGTATGCCCAGACGTGGGTCACGTGCCTGCTGGGCCTAGAGACCCAAGCTACTCCTCAGAGATGATGCCCAAGAAGGTTGAAACATGTCTGGAGATGCTTGTGGTCTCGTGCAATAGGGATGTGACGTAGCAGTTTGGGCTAGACTATCCCTTTGGGGTTGGGGCCAAGCCTGATTTGCACATGGTCTTTCCACTTCTGTAATGGCTTGGCAGGCGAAGAACGATGGTCTGCAGGGTTGCCCAGAGCAATGCCAGAGGTTAAGATTAATTCTAAACCTTCCAGCCATCACCTCTTTTGTTTTGCTAATGTCACCCCGAGTGGGACGGGTATGCCCAGACGTGGGTCCCGTGGCTACTGGGCCTAGAGACCCAAGCTACTCCTCACTGATGATGCCCAACAAGGCTGAAACATGTCGGGGGATGCTTGTGGTCTCGTGCAGAGGGGATGTGATCTAGCAGTTTGGGCTGGACTACCCCTTTGGGATTGGGGCCAAGCCTGATTTGCACATGGTCTTTCCCCTTCTGTAATGGCTTGGCAGGCAAAGAACGATGGTCTGGAGGGTTGCCCAGAGCAATGCCAGAGGTCATGATTAATTCTAAACCTTTCAGCCATCACCTCTTTTGTTTTGATATTGTCACCCCGAGTGGGACGGGTATGCCCAGATGTGGGTCCCGTGCCTGCTGGGCCTAGAGACCCAAGCTACTCCTCACAGATGATGCCCAAGAAGGTTGAACATGTCTGGAGATGCTTGTGGTCTCGTGCAATAGGCATGTGACATAGCAGTTTGGGCTAGACTACCCCTTTGGGGTTAGGGCCAAGCCTGATTTGCACATGGTCTTTCCCTTTCTGTAATGGCTTGGCAGGCAAAGAACGATGGTCTGGAAGGTTGCCCAGAGCAATGCCAGAGGTTAGGATCAATTCTAAACCTTCCAGCCATCACCTCTTTTGTTTTGCTATTGTCACCCCGAGTGGGACGGGTATGCCCAGACGTGGGTCCCGCGGCTGCTGGGCCTAGAGACCAAAGCTACTGCTCATTGATGATGCCCAACAAGGCTGAAACATGTCTGGGGATGCTTGTGGTCTCGTGCAGAAGGGATGTGACCTAGCAGTTTGGGCTGGACTACCCCTTTGGGGGTGGGGCCAAGCCTGATTTGCATATGGTCTTTCCTCTTCTGTAATGGCTTGGCAGGAAAAGAACGATGGTCTGGAGGGTTGCCCAGAGCAATACCAGAGGTTAAGAATAATTCTAAACCTTCCAGCAATCACCTCTTTTGTTTTACTATTGTCACCCCGAGTCGGACGGGTATGCCTAGACGTGGGTCCCGTATCTGCTGGGCCTAGAGACCCAAGCTACTCCTCACTGATGATGCCCAACAAGGCTAAAACATGTCTGGAGATGCTTGTGGTCTCGTGCAGAAGGGATGTGACCTAGCATTTTGGGCTGAACTACCCCTTTGGGGGTGGGGCCAAGCCTCAATTGCATATGGTCTTCCCCTTCTGTAATAGATTGGCAGGCGAAGAACGATGGTCTGGAGTGTTGCCCAGAGCAGTGCCAGAGGTTAAGATGAATTCTAAACCTTCCAGCCATCACCTCTTTTGTTTTGATATTGTCACCCCGAGTGGGACGGGTATGCCCAAACGTGGCTCCCGTGCCTGCTGGGCCTAGAGACCCAAGCTACGCCTCACTGATGATGCCCAACAAGGCTGAAGCATTGTCTGGGGATGCTTGTGGTCTCGTGCAGAAGGGATGTGACCTAGCAGTTTGGGCTGGATTACCCCTTTGGGGGTGGGGCCAAGCCTGATTTGCACATGGTCTTTCCCCTTCTGTAATGGCTTGGCAGGCAAAGAACGATGGTCTGGAGGTATGCCCAGAGCAATGCCAGAGGTTAAGATTAATTCTAAACCTTCCAGCCATCACCTCTTTTGTTTTGCTATTGTCACCTGGAGTGGGACGGGTATGTCCAGACTTGGGTCCTGTGCCTGCTGGGCCTAGAGACCCAGGCTACCTCTCACTGATGATGCCCAACAAGGCTGAAACATGTCTGGGGATGCTTGTGGTCTCGTGCAGAAGGGATGTGACCTAGCAGTTTGGGCTGAACTACCCCTTTGTGGGTGGGTCCAAGCCTGATTTGCATATGGTTTTTCCCCTTCTGTAATGGCTTGGCAGGAGAAGAACAATGGTCTGGAGGGTTGCTCAGGGCAATGCCAGAGGTTAAGATTAATTCTAAACCTTCCAGCCATCACCTCTTTTGTTTTGCTATTGTCAACCCTAGTGGAGCGGGTATGCCCAGGCATGAGTCTCGTGCCTGCTGGGCCTAGAGACCCAAGCTACTCCTCACTGATGATGCCCAACAAGGCTGAAACATGTCTGGGGATGCTTGTGGTCTCGTGCAGAAGGGATGTGACCTAGCAGTTTGGGCTGGACTACCCCTTTGGGGGTGGGGCCAAACCTGATTTGCATATGGTCATTCCCCTTGTGTAATGGCTTGGCAGGTGAAGAACATTGGTCTGGAGGGTTGTCCAGAGCAATGCCAGAGGTTAAGATTAATTCCTAACCTTTCAGCCATCACCTCTTTTGTTTTGCTATTGTCACCCCGAGTGGGACAGGTTTGCCCAGACGTGGGTCCCGTGCCTGCTGGGCCTAGAGACCCAAGCTACTCCTCACTGATGATGCCCAACAAGGCTGAAACATTTCTGGGGATGCTTGTGGTCTCGTGCAGAAAGGATGTGACCTAGCAGTTTGGGCTGGACTACCCCTTTGAAGGTGGGGCCAAGCCTGATTTGCACATGGCCTTTCCCCTTCTGTAATGGCTTGGCAGGAGAAGAACGCTGGTCTGGAGGATTGCCCAGAGCAATGCCAGAGGTTAAGATTAATTCTAAACCTTCCAGCCATCACCTCTTTTGTTTTGCTATTGTCACCCTGAGTGGGACGGGTATGCCCAGACGTCGGCCCCGTGCCTCCTGGGCCTAGAGACCCAAGCTACTCCTCACTGATGATGCCCAACAAGGCTGAAACATGTCTGGGAATGCTTGTGGTCTTGTGCAAATGGGATGTGACCTAACGGTTTGGGCTGGACTGCCCCTTTGGGGCGGGGCCAATCCTGATTTGCACATGGTCTTTCCCCTTCTGTAATGGCTTGGCAGGCGAAGAACGATGGTCTGGAGGGTTGCCCAGAGCAATGCCAGAGGTCATGATTAATTCTACACCTTTCAGTCATCACCTCTTTTGTTTTGATATTGTCACCCCGAGTGGGACGGGTATGCCCAGATGTGGGTCCCGTGCCTGCTGGGCCTAGAGACCCAAGCTACTCCTCACTGATGATGCCCAACAAGGCTGAAACATGTCGGGGGATGCTTGTGGTCTCGTGCAGAAGAGATGTGACCTAGCAGTTTGGGCTTGATTACCCCTTTGGGGGTGGGACCAAGCCTGATTTGCACATGGTCTTTCCCCTTCTGTAATGGCTTGGCAGGCAAAGAACGATGTTCTGGAGGGTTGCCCAGAGCAATGCCAGAGGTTAAGATTAATTCTAAACCTTCCAACCATCACCTCTTTTGTTTTGCTAATGTCACCCCGAGTGGGACGGGTATGCCCAGACGTGGGTCCCGTGGCTACTGGGCCTAGAGACCCAAGCTACTCCTCACTGATGATGCCCAACAAGGCTGAAACATGTCGGGGGATGCTTGTGGTCTCGTGCAGAAGGGATGTGACCTAGCAGTTTAGGCTGGATTACCCCTTTGGGGGTGGGGCCAAGCCTGATTTGCACATGGTCTTTCCCCATCTGTAATGGCTTGGCAGGCAAACAACGATGGTCTGGAAGGTTGCCCATAGCAATGCCAGAGGTTAAGATTAATTCTAAACCTTCCAGCCATCACCTCTTTTGTTTTGCTATTGTCACCCCGAGTGGGACGGGTATGCCTAGACGTGGGTCCCGTGCCTGCTGGGCCTAGAGACCCAAGCTACTCCTCACTGATGATGCCCAACAAGGCTGAAACATGTCTGGGGATGCTTGTGGTCTCGTGCAGAAAGGATGTGACCTAGCAGTTTGGGCTGGACTACCCCTTTGAGGGTGGGGCCAAGCCTGATTTGCACATGGCCTTTCCCCTTCTGTAATGGCTTGGCAGGAGAAGAACGCTGGTCTGGAGGATTGCCCAGAGCAATGCCAGAGGTTAAGATTAATTCTAAACCTTCCAGCCATCACCTCTTTTGTTTTGCTATTGTCACCCCGAGTGGGACAGGTTTGCCCAGACGTGGGTCCCGTGCCTGCTGGGCCTAGAGACCCAAGCTACTCCTCACTGATGATGCCCAACAAGGCTGAAACATGTCTGGGGATGCTTGTGGTCTCGTGCAGAAAGGATGTGACCTAGCAGTTTGGGCTGGACTACCCCTTTGAAGGTGGGGCCAAGCCTGATTTGCACATGGCCTTTCCTCTTCTGTAATGGCTTGGCAGGAGAAGAACGCTGGTCTGGAGGATTGCCCAGAGCAATGCCAGAGGTTAAGATGAATTCTAAACCTTCCAGCCATCACCTCTTTTGTTTTGCTATTGTCACCCTGAGTGGGACGGGTATGCCCAGACGTCGGCCCCGTGCCTCCTGGGCCTAGAGACCCAAGCTACTCCTCACTGATGATGCCCAACAAGGCTGAAACATGTCTGGGAATGCTTGTGGTCTTGTGCAAATGGGATGTGACCTAACGGTTTGGGCTGGACTGCCCCTTTGGGGCGGGGCCAATCCTGATTTGCACATGGTCTTTCCCCTTCTGTAATGGCTTGGCAGGCGAAGAACGATGGTCTGGAGGGTTGCCCAGAGCAATGCCAGAGGTCATGATTAATTCTAAACCTTTCAGTCATCACCTCTTTTGTTTTGATATTGTCACCCCGAGTGGGACGGGTATGCCCAGATGTGGGTCCCGTGCCTGCTGGGCCTAGAGACCCAAGCTACTCCTCACTGATGATGCCCAACAAGGCTGAAACATGTCGGGGGATGCTTGTGGTCTCGTGCAGAAGAGATGTGACCTAGCAGTTTGGGCTTGATTACCCCTTTGGGGGTGGGACCAAGCCTGATTTGCACATGGTCTTTCCCCTTCTGTAATGGCTTGGCAGGCAAAGAACGATGTTCTGGAGGGTTGCCCAGAGCAATGCCAGAGGTTAAGATTAATTCTAAACCTTCCAGCCATCACCTCTTTTGTTTTGCTAATGTCACCCCGAGTGGGACGGGTATTCCCAGACGTGGGTCCCGTGGCTACTGGGCCTAGAGACCCAAGCTACTCCTCACTGATGATGCGCAACAAGGCTGAAACATGTCGGGGGATGCTTGTGGTCTCGTGCAGAAGGGATGTGACCTAGCAGTTTAGGCTGGATTACCCCTTTGGGGGTGGGGCCAAGCCTGATTTGCACATGGTCTTTCCCCATCTGTAATGGCTTGGCAGGCAAACAACGATGGTCTGGAAGGTTGCCCATAGCAATGCCAGAGGTTAAGATTAATTCTAAACCTTCCAGCCATCACCTCTTTTGTTTTGCTATTGTCACCCCGAGTGGGACGGGTATGCCTAGACATGGGTCCCGTGCCTGCTGGGCCTAGAGACTCAAGCTACTCCTCACTGATGATGCCCAACAAGGCTGAAACATGTCTGGGGATGCTTGTGGTCTCGTGCAGAAAGGATGTGACCTAGCAGTTTGGGCTGGACTACCCCTTTGAGGGTGGGGCCAAGCCTGATTTGCACATGGCCTTTCCCCTTCTGTAATGGCTTGGCAGGAGAAGAACGCTGGTCTGGAGGATTGCCCAGAGCAATGCCAGAGGTTAAGATTAATTCTAAACCTTCCAGCCATCACCTCTTTTGTTTTGCTATTGTCACCCCGAGTGGGACGGGGATGCCCAGACGTGGGTCCTGTGCCTGCTGCGCCTAGAGACCCAAGCTACTCCTCACTGATGATGCCCAACAAGGCTGAAACATGTTTGGGAATGCTTGTGGTCTTGTGCAGAAGGGATGTGACCTAACGGTTTGTGCTGGACTACCCCTTTGGGGGTGGGGCCAAGCCTGATTTGCCTATGGTCTTTCCCCTTCTGTAATGGCTTGGCAGGCGAAGAACGATGGTCTGGAGGGTTGCCCAGAGCAATGCCAGAGGTTAAGATTAATTCAAAACCTTCCAGCCATCACCTCTTTTGTTTTGTGAGTACCTATTCAGACCAGAAACACCGTCAGATGAAGAAGAAGGAATGGTAGTAGCAGTAGACATTGAAGGGATTGTAGTACGAGAGGATTGGATCACAGTGCATGTAGTGGACGACCAAGGGAGAGCATGTATGGAAATAATTGCAGCAGCAGAGGGATGCAGGCTAACCCAGGTAACAGATGAGGAGCTTTTTACAGAAGATAAAAGTAAGAGAGAAACGGTTCTGGAAATTAGTATTTGTTTTTGACTACACATCACATACAATAAAGTAGCCCAGAAAATGGTGATGGCGCTGGAGGACCCAACCCCATTCACGGAAAAAGACTTAGCCGAGGTACCCCGCAACTTATGGACTACAAGTCCCTATGATGTCGGATACATAAGAAGCATAGGGGGAGTGAAAATAAAACTGAAACCCGGTACAATACTGCCCAGAGTCAAACAATACCCCTTAACAAAGGAAGCAGATGAAGGCATATATGAAACAAACAATACATTCATTGAAAGAGGCATTCTACTACCATCAGAGTCTTCATGCAACACAGCAGTGTACCCCATGCGCATGGTGGACGGGGGTTCATGGGTTTTATTCAAGATCTCCGCCCACTTAAACACATTGTAGAAGCCGAATATCCTTTGGCAGCAAACCCCACAACAATTCTGTGCGGAATTCCATCAGAAGCCACATACTTCACTTTTATTGATCTCAAAAATGCATTTTTCTCAATCCCATTGCACCCAGACCCACAAGATTTGACCAGTTTCATGTATCGCAAACGGAAAAGGAAACACACCAGATTGCCTCAAGGCTACTGTGAGTCACCAACCCTTTTCAACAGAGTAACACAGATGGATTTAGCCAATGTCCAAACAGTCAGCACAGTCCTACAGTATGTAGATGATATCCTGATCTGTAGTGAAACAGAAAGAGAGTGTAGGGAGGATTCAGTACATGTACTCACAATATTGGCAGACAAGGGGTACAAAGGAGACAAAGCTAAATTTCAGTACTGTCAAAGGGAAGGGGAAAGAGCATAGACAATTCAAAATACTCCCCAGCCCAAAACAATAAGGGAACTGCAGCAGTTCCTTAGACTATGTAACTACTGTCGAGCATGGGTCTTAGACTACAGTTCCTACACATGCCCACTCTTAACAGCCCTCAAAGAAGCACAGAGAGATGCAAAACCACCAGGCTGGATGAGATAAATTACTGATGCTTTTAATTAATTGAAAGAGGCCATAAGCACGGCACCAGTACTAGCGACCCCAGATTACAAAAAATGATTCTTCCTGTTTTCCAATACCTATGGCCTAGTTATGAAAGCAGTACTGATCCAAAAAACCAGCATCGGCCATAAGCCAATTGCATATTACAGTGCACAGTTGGACCCAGTAAAGAAGGGACTTTTTCCATGCGAACAACATTTGGCTGCTGCAGCATTGGTGGTGGAAAAGGCCTCATCAATAACCATGGGGTGCGCAACAACACTTTAAGTGGAGCATGCCCTCTTTGCGATACTCCATAAACCAAAAAGCCCACTAACAACCCAAAGAGCAACAGGGCATGAAATACTGTTATCAAGACCAGAACTGAAAATAGTGAGGTGTAAAAATGTCAACCCCGCACAATTTATAGCCGATGTCCAACAACCAGGTCAGTGGGTTCATAACTGCACACAAAATATTGAGTTTTCACTGAGACACACAAGGTAGAGGAGGATGCACTTGAGGGTGGAGAAGTACTGTACATTGATGGGTCCTCGACAATTGACCAGACAGATGGAGTGAGGAGAACTGGTGCAGCAGTAGTAAAGCTCAAAGAAGATTGGACAAGTGAAGTAGTGTACAGTGTCCCTTTACCCCCACCCCCATTATTCAGTACAATTCGCAGAATTAGTGGCATCAATACTGGCATTACAAAATAGCATAGGCAAAAGAGTGATAATATATTCAGATAGTGCCTATGTCACCTCCACAGTACATTCTGGGCTCACAAGATGGCTCTGAAGGGGATTCAGAAGGGCAAATGGGACACCAGTGCTGCATGCCTTACTCCTAGGGGAACTAATAAATGTTATAACATATCCTGATGAGGTAGCACTAGTCAAATGCCAGGCACACACAAATTGCGAAGACCCAATATCAAGAGGGAATAAAGCAGCAGATTACCAAGCAAAACATGCATCATATTTTGGACAATTGTGGAACTTGAAGGAGGAGCAAAAACAAAAGGGAGGGGTTAGACAGATTTATTAAAGGATGGATACACTCAATTACCAGAAACACAGATAATGGAGCTACAGGCAGCAGCACCGAGAAATGAGAAAGAACTCTGGGGAAAAAGGGGATGCTCAATGTCCCCTACTGATGCCCTATGGCGACAAAACAACACGGGGAAGGTAGTCATGCCATGTGCGCTTCTACAAACAGCAATTGCACTATCCTGCACACACTGGGAGAGAAGTCATTGTAGCTCGGATTGGAGAATCATGGTTTTGCCCTGACCTAAACAGCCATATAGCAAACTTTATCAGCAATTGCTTGACGTGCCAACAATTTACGGCTAGTCACACATTGAGAGTGATAACAGGAACAATACCCAGACCTCTAGGGCCATTCTTGCATCTTTGCATTAACTACATGGATATGATCCAGGTATGTCAAGAGTATCATTACATGATCGTAGTGGTCTGTCCCTTCTCTAGGTGAATAGAGGCTGGGCCATGTTCACATGCCGAAGCCCTTAGAGCAGCAGAATTCCTAGTCAGAGAAGTGTTCCCAAGAAGGGGCGTGTGTGAGGTCCTACGATCTGACAACGAGCCTCACTTCGCCAATGAATTGTTCCAACATATTACCACCCTGCTGGGAATAAAACATAAATTTGCTTGTGCGTACCACCCACAAGCAAATGGGGTGTGTGGACGCCTCAATGGTCTCCTGAAAGAATGTATTGCAAAAACCCAAAAGAGCACGAAAAAGAACTGGTTTTATCGCTTACCCCTTATCCTATTCGAACTATGAAATAATCCAGGGTCTGACCACCATTTAACGCCCCACGAGGGGGGGACAGGACGCAAAATGTACCTACCATTAGCACCACCTACAAGGGCCCTGAGAGACTGCCATAATACTGCTGAACTGTTGGGACCGGAAATATATGATTACGTGACTTTACTAGTTTCTAGCATTTCTTTAATTTCCCACCAGATTCAAAGAACAACAGAGAAATACGAGGACGGCACTCGGGAAGGCACCGGTGACACAGAAGGAAGCTCCTATTCAAGTGGGGGATAAAGTGTTGTTAAGGGACTTTGGGCCTCATTCCGAGTATGGTGGTAAGGGATAGCGGCCACCGGTAACGAGACCGGTGGCGGTATTCCCTTACCGCCATACTCCGAGTTCCCTCTGCGCCCTCGCCTTTAACGCCTGCTTTGAGCAGGTGTTAAAGTCGAGGGCGCAAAGGGGCCTCCAAGCCAATAACGGTGACCGTAATGAACGGTCACCGTTATTTGCATCTTCCCCATTCCCATTGAGCCCTATGGGGGCTCATTTGGGAATGGGGAAGAGCCTTGGTGAATGGGGAATTACCGCCCCGCCAACCTTGGAATGGGGCGGTGATTCCGCCATCCACCAATGCGCTGCTGTTCCGGGTAGGGCGTCAACCAAGGCGTTAATAGCGCCATTGGTTAGCGCCGTACTCGGAATGAGGCCCTTTGTCCGGTGCTGGAACGTGCCTCGCTTTACCGGTCCACATCTCACAGAAGCAATAGCAGACAGGAAAGTGAAGCTATAGGGGAGGTCAGCATGGAATCACTGCCACGATGTGAACATTTATAAACCATCGACTTCACCCCAACATACAGCCACAGAAGCTGACAAGCGCAACATTGCATCAGCCAATCAGCAAAAAGATAACCCAAACACTCAAAGCCCTGATGACCCAAAACCAACTGGGCATGCAATGTTCAGATGTTCTCAAGTAACTGAGCCTCCCACAGCCATATTGGTGCAGATTGAACACTGATGAACACTGCCTAACCGCTAATATCCCCAAACCACACTGCTCTTTTTCTGCTGCTAAATTCCCAATGTAAAACTCACAGCCTCTGGATCCACAAAGAAATAATAGGTCAGCATTATGTTTTAACCTGCCATACCGCACGCACAACCAGTCCTTGCAAACAACTACAAGTAACACTGTCTTAACATTTCTCTTGTCTCGCACATGCAGAGTTCTGCCACTGTTGATTGTCAGTATATAACCATTGATAGGTGTAGGTATTAGGGAATAATTTAGATGTTGCCTCCTATTGAACACCCTGAGGCACTCTCTCATCAATGAATCCATGCAGTAAGAAGACACACACATTTTAGGCCTTGATCACAACAAATCTACTACTATGCATTTCTAGAGTATCTAGTGCAAACATACCCACAACCCGAGCAGGGTGCATACCCTGTCCTACCCACACTCCGACATCGTTCCATAAGGAAAATATGGGAAGAGATGCTTGCATGGGCACTCAATGACTATTTAGTACGCAGAGCTTGATTGTACTTACAAGTACTAACAATAATGCCTTTTAACGTGATTTTCAGGCGGGCAACTTTATCATCTCATCAGCTCCAGCCGCACTGTAAGTATAAATGACGATGATGGCAATAATAAAAACAGCATTGTGTATTGTGTGGTTATTGTTTTCTACTGGGCTATTAGCAACCGCTTTCTGGCAGCTCTTTCTTGCTTTGCATGTCTCCGCTCTACCCAATACTAACTCCCCGACTCGAGCTGCATGGACTGCAGTGTCAGGTGGTACAGGCGATACTGCTGAAAAGGTAAGGAGAGGTAGGTGCAGTGTTGTTACAGACATATATGGGGTAGAGACATACCTCATAGACACTGCACACATTACAAACAATATTTGGTACAACCATATGTCCAAAATTGTGAGGGACTCAAATAATGATAGCTGTTATGTCTGCTCACTGATCACCAATACCATGAGCGCCTCCAGGAGCTTCGTAGCAACAGAAATACCCACTGCAACAGCATAATGCCTCATGTACCTCGCCATGTTCCAAACATGGGGATTATTCCAAGGGAAAACAGCAACCTTCAAATGGCTGTCCAAGGCCACCTTTCCTTACGAAGACAGTTACATCAAGACATTGCCCATGATGAATAACTACTGGCAACTCGCTGAAAGTCTGCAATACATTACAGAATGACCAGAAAAGGGAGAGACAAAAACAGTAACCTTGAACTACTTACCATGCAAGTGGAGAGCAGGAGAGATAGGAGGTGAAGCAGGATGCTAGAAAAGACCACCAATTCTGATTTATGGACAAGTATACACACCTGAAGGCTGGGTGGACGGAGTGGTAGGAAGCAAAGCGGTAACGCTTGCAAAAGCAGCAGTGAATAAAGTACATGAAGAAAATTACAAGTGCCTCAAGCAGTGGGAAAAAAGCGCAAGACTAGTGACGTGGGTGTTATGTTCACCTGGTATCCACGAGAGCGCCACACGACACTGGATGAGAGGCTATGCACTATCCCGGACCCCTTCTGCTTGTTTGTGTGTTGGCTGGTGGACTGATCCTTGTTTCCTTGTATGTTGAGCTCTCCGTCCTGCGTCTCTGTGCAGGGGCCCGTGATAGTTGAGGGCTGTGTGAGGGCCTAGTTTCTTCACTGGTCCTGTGCCCTTTGTGTCGGGTCCAATCCGGCTGTGACACCGACTCTGTTTATCTGCTTATAACGCTCAGGTAAGTCTTTTTAGTTCTGTTCCTTCACCTGTCTTTTCGATGTTGAATTCAGTCTCTTTCTGTCTTCCACATGTGTTATTGATGGAGGAGCTGCTGCGCCGGGCGATAATGCTGAGGTATGTGGTTTAGCGTGAAGAGCAGCGCCGCGTAATGTGACTTAGTTGCTAACCTGCCTTTTCTCTCTTTCTCTCCTCAGGCTGCAGTGCGCTGATGAACCGGAGTGAAGAACCCAACGACCGGTTATTAGGTGAGTGGATTCGGGTGTCTTTAGCTTGTTACCTTTGCAGGAAGCGTTGCGCGATGTAGAACCTGTTGCTTGCTGTGTGCGGGTTATTAATCTGCTGTGCTTTTGTTTTGCAGGTCGCAGAGTGCTCCAGAGATGGAGAAACCGTTGAGTGCTGATAGAAGTGCGGACGAACATGGGAACCGCTACTCACAGGTAAACGTTCGTTGGTAATGCTGTTCTTTGTTCTTGCAGGCAGTGAAGTACTCCGGGGATGGCGAGACCGCCGAACGCTGAGGAAGTGCGGATGGATCACAGGTAAGCTTCCTTTAATGCTGTTCTTGTTCTTGCAGGTTCCCGATGGGATCAAGGTCAAAGACTCCAGAGGAAGACCTCTTGATGAAGCTGAGGAGCTGGAACTGGACACAGTGAGCGTTACGCTGCAGGAGTGCAGAATAACACGAAGCGTGAATCCTAGTTCGGGTGTGGCTTATATAGCCAGCAGAGCGACCACACCCAAAACACTAGACTGCCAAGTTCAGTTCTTGGGGTTGAGTTGGAATAAGGACCTGCATGTTGGATCAAGGTCCCAAGTGTCGTGTTTGCTTCAGTCTGAATAATGAGCCTGGCGCCAAAGGTACCAGGACTGACTCCATGTCCTGTGCTGATGGGTCTTTAAGGCCCTTTGAGTCTTTTAGGGGGGTGTTGCCTTACTGCTATCCGGGGGCTGTTGTCTCCGAGGTGGTCATGGGTAGGGATCGTGACAGCGGGTCGACAATGAAGCAGGACCTGTGCCAATAATCCCATTGACGACACCAGCACTCTGCTTCCAGAACAATGGTGAAGAAGAAGTGGGAGAAAACGTTTGGTGCAAAAGAACAGAAGCAATGCCAGTGATGGGAATAGGGATGGTGGTCCTAATAATTATTGGGCTTGTGGAACGAAATCCTATGACAAATTGCCTCCAAACTGGGAGCAATATGCTCCCTGGCGCATGTGAATATGTCTTCCCTCGTAGTCCAGCGGAAGGAACTACAGCTAGATGAATTCCCCAGCATACAATACAACAACAGGAGAAGAAGATCACTGCCCCTCACATCCAACAACTGAAAGGAAACTGAGAACCAACAAAAGCTTACCAGGGTGAAAAGCGAAGGAAACTACTTGTGGGGGCACTCTGAAACAGCACTAGATGAAGTATCAGCCTCCCACAGACTGTTCAGTAGAACACAAATGTTCTTTGCATCTCTTTTTCCTGGATTACAAGCATATACCAATGCTAACTGGCTGCAAATCACCAGGTGGAAGCTCATTGTCACCATCAACTCCACAGTGAAGGGCTTCAACGCAATAAAAGAAGAGCTTTGAGCAATCAGGTTGGTGGCACTCCAGAACAGATATGTCATAGATCTCCTCACAGCAATGGAAGGAGGAGGATGCTCGAAAATAGGAAGTTCCTGCTTCACGTTCATTCCTGCCAATGATGAAGATAACGGGACACTATCAGACGCAGTGGCCCAGTTGGCCCACATGCATGCAAAAATGGAAGCAGAAGGAAAGGGGACGGGAAAAGACAAAAGTTGGTTTGGATGTCTCTGGTCATGGATGCCTTCCTGGCTGGCAGACAGCCTAAAAGTATTGGGGACAGCATCTCTGCTCGGAATACAACTGTGCATTGCAAGATGTCAGACGACAGCAGAAGAAGAAGTAGGAATACAACTACTGATGGAACTATAGACAGAAAAGCAGATGGATGACATCATCATTAAGGAAAGAGAGAGGCTGCAACAACAGATAGCAGCATCTGACATGTTCCCGCCTGGAATGAAAGTGGACAACCCCCAAAATCACAAGAAGTACGTTGGAAGATGGGTATATTGTAAGCCCGAAGGAGGATGCGTCTTTATGTACTAGTCATTCGAATATCATGTCAACTACTATGGACACCTAGCAGGAATAACGAAAGTATGGTGCCTGATCAACAAAGAAAGAAATAATGGTGATGTGGTCGACAAGTCGACCAGAGGGGGGACTGAAGAGGGAGAACCAGAACGTGCCCTCCATCCCGGAAGACCCTTCAACCGGAAGAAGAATCTGCAGGAATATGGCCATCACTCATACAAACTCGCACCCATTCCAACTGCTCCCACATTGGAGAATTACCATGAGAGACACCCGCCCAGCAGATCTTATAACTCAGCAGTAGTGCAAATTCTGCCCAGAGTAAATGAAGAGACACAAGACGGAGTTGGAGACAGTTACAAAACTGGCCTGGGAGCCAGGGTCCGTTGAGAGCTTCATGGATGCCCTTCCATGAATGTGATCCCTGTGGCGTGTTTGTTATAATAAACCACAGTACTTCTTGTGTGGACCTTGCGTTCTTGATTAGGACTAAGGGACTAAGGGAAGGAGTTAGACCTTCCACAGACTCACTCCAGCAGGCCCCGAAAATGGCTCGGCCGGACCTGGGGGTCCACCCCTAACAGCAGCTTTGGATGGGCGCTGACGTGTCTGGAATCAAGCTGTAGTCTGTTAGATGCAATGACCTTTAAGTTGTCGTCTTAGTCCATGTCTGGAGTACCAGGGGCACATCGGGTTAGAGATAAAGCCTGTGTTGTTTTTCTTCACATAATTGCCAATTAATTGTAGCTTCATGCCTGATGAGGCGTAAGGAGGAACCCACGTGGAAGAACATGGACAGATGGGGCTGTGACCAATGGCTTGGGTTACATGTGATTTTATCTATTGAGAAAACAGAGAATTTTGAACCAACAAAAACATCTTTAAAAATAACTAATTTTCCCCCAAACTCCCCTTTTTAAATATGTTTTCCCCACCCCTAAAACTAATATTCCCATTCCCAACCACATTTAATTAGTCTTCTAAAATGTTTTCTTTTTTTGTTGTTGATGTTTTGGGTTCGTCTAGCATTGCATTCTTTGTTACCTATTCGATAACATCATAAACCTGATGTGCTAGTACTCTCAGTGACGTATTTATCTGATTCAGCCCAGATAGTTGTAAATAATGCAGTCCCTCATGGATATATAATCCCAAAATCTATCAACTGGATGGATGTGAATGTCTCATGGTCAAATTAATAATGTATCCTAATATTTCTCTCACCTCAATTATACTTTATAAACTTCCACAATCTATTCCAGCCTTTGAAGAACTATTAGGAATATTGAATAGCATTAATAAAACAAACTCACCAGTTTTTGTTATGGGTGATTTTAGCCATTGGGCTGAAGACCTGCTAGATACCTCTGCCACTTCCCTTCTTTCCTCTTTAGAGGTAATATGTTATATCCAACAGTTAAAAGTACCAACGCATCAAGGTGGTCATACCTTAGGATTGGATATTATTGCATAATGTCCAGAATTCCTTCATGAGTACACTGGGATGTCCCTGGTTGGATCATTTCTTTATAAACATTATGATTATATTACCTAATCCAACGTGAAGACTTAATACCAATGTTAGGACTATGATTACCGGCAGAAATAAGGTCACACCAACTGTTTCTCCTCTTTGGTTTTAACTAAATTCGGTAACATTGACTCGTATGAAGATACGTCTAAATTACTCAGTCATATATCATCTGCCATTAATGATACCATCAATACCTTGGCTCTGGAAAAATCTAAGATGTTGAAAGCTGAGACCATTAATAAACCCTGCTTCTGTGACGAGATCGTGGAAGCAAGAAAAATAAAAAGGACAGATGAGAGAGACTGGAGGAAGACCCCATGTCCGATTACTCTGAAAAAATATAAAATATCTGTTCATAACTATAAAAATGCTATAATTGAGTCCAAAAATAAATGATATAATATCCACATTGATAACACTAAATCAAATTTAAAAAAACTTTTTTAAAGTTCTTAGAGACTTTGAAAATCACACATCCTCCTTCCCTCCGATTTCAAAGGACTCAATCTGGTGTCAACAAACCCAGGATGAATTTACACACAAAATTGCTGGGCATTGCTTAGCGATTTCTAATCAATTGGCTAATCTGGACACCGGAAAAGATCATATCAATGCAGATCATCAAGACAATTCCCTGTCAGCTACTCTTCCGAAATTTGAATTTCATACTTGTACTGAAAAAGAGATCAATGAGATTATCATGGATATGAAATCTACATTTTGCCTAGGGGACTCTTGCCTGCCTGACACATTGAAAGAATGCATGGACGCTCTGCTTCACTGGATCACGAAAATGATCAACTCCTCCTTCTTAACAGGCATACTACCTGAAGCTCTGAAGGAGGTATGGGTTACTCCTCTCTTGAAAAAGGATACACTTGAAGAACTATAGACCCATTACTAATGTTCCATACATGCTAAATATTCTAGATAGAGTGGCTTATTTACAATTCCAGAAATGTAATGAGGAACATAATCTCCTCAATCCTAATCAGTCTGGTTTTCGTGCCCAGTTCTAGACCTTGAATCAAACATCATTGGCATTATAGAAAGAACGCATCCTGCGCTGCTACTATTATTAGACCTTTCAGCAGCATTTGATATTATTGATCATAATCTGCTACATAAAAGACTAATGATGATCTCCAATTGCTCTGAAAATGCAGCTAAATGGATTGTGTCCTTTCTGGGTCCAAGAACTTCCAAAGTGACAGTCGAGAGAGTTCACGCTAATCCCACTTCTATTGCATGTGGGGTCCCTCAGGGTTCATGCTTATCTCCCCTGCTTTTTAACATCTTTATTAGACCATTGCTTGATTTCCTTGAGGATCTGGGTGTTCATTTTGCAAATTATATTGATGATGCCCAGATCCTCTTTGAACTTTCTGGCAAGTTATTTCGAGGATGTAGCAAACGTGAATCGTGTTTTTTTTTTTTAATCCAAGCATGAATGGCTCACCATTTCCTAGCCCTCAATGATTAAAAAACAGAGCTGCTTATCCTGGCCTCTGCCCCTCAATTAAATAAACTCCATCGAGAATATGAATATTTTGTTGTGGCTGGTAATATTATACCTGTAAGCAAATCAGTGAAAACCGTGGGAGTGACATTGGAATGCAAATGTATCATTGAAAAAACAGGTCCTTCAGATTTGTTCGTCATGTGCACTTGTAGCTAAACTTCTGCATCAGATCAGACTATATTTAACATTAAAAAACAGATCTCTTTTGGCTTCTTCTCTAATGAACTCACGGTTGGACTCTTGTAATAGTCTACTAGTCGGTACATCTCAAGAAAACCTTAATCGCCTTCAAACTTCTCAGAATGGAGCCATTAGGGCAGTATTTGGCCTGGCTAGACGTGACCATGTCACTGCTTTCAGGAGGAAACTTCACTAGTTTCCAGTGAGACAGAGAATTAAACACAAAATTCTCTCACTTACATACAAATGCTAGAACTCAAATGCACCAAATTATCTTGTCAAAAGATTAACAATGAAATCCTTCAGTAGAGTTCATCACTCTTCTGATACTCTCCAGCTCAGCCAGCCGCGTTCTCGCTTAAAAAATGTTGCTGACTGAAGCTTTGAATTTAATGCCCCTCTGGAATGGAATTTCCGGCCTTTGAACATTAAAGCATCCCAATCGGTCACTATGTTCAAGAAAAAGGTGAAGACATTACTGTTTGTTATTGCTGAAGAGAATTTCAATTTCGCTATCTCTGTATCCTTTCGTGTTTATTCCCTTCTCTTCGAGCGCTCTGAAGCCTACGGGCATGCAGCGCCTTATAAGAAGTTAAATATATAAATAATCACTGCATACCATGATATGATATGATATGATATGATATTTTATTTATATCCGGCTCGTACACAGGTGTTTCAGAGCGCGACCAGGCAAAAGGAAGGGGAATAGGGGAGAAAACAAAAACAACGATCTTACTAGGCCCAGTGACATTGAGAACGTGCAAGTGCATGGAGGAGGGAAAAAGGGGGAAAGTGCATGGGGGGGAAGAAATTGGAAACTGCAGAGCATAGGAGAGCACAAGATTAATAAATAAATAAATAAATAAATAAATAAATACATAAGGTGATCAAAGACAGGGTAGTGCAGCCTGTGAGTGGCAAAGTGCAAGGTTAGTCAGATAGGGTGTATCCTATAAGTGCAGAAGAATAGGGGGGACTGTATGGGTACAGATAAGGGCCCCAATGCAAGGGTGGCCAGGTGGCATTGCAGGCGGGTGGCAGGGTGAGCAGGTACCTTGGCCCGAAGGACATTGTGTGGCATGGTGTAACAGTGCCAGGAGAGAAAGCAGCATCAGCAGGGGAGGAGAAGGGCAAAGGCAGAGGCAAAGAGGAAGGTCTTGAGGAGCTTCCGGAACCGTAGATGGTTCTCCTCAAATTTCAAGGTGGCAGGGAGGCAGTTCCAAAGGGAGGCACGAGCCGAACAAATAGCTCTACCACCAGCATGTTTCTTTAAAAAACGACTGACCGTGAGGGAGTTAGAAGTAGAGGAGCGAAGGGCTCGGGAGGGGAGGTATTTACAGAGGGATAGTTGAAGGTATTTTGGACCCAGGCCCCAGAAAGCCTTGTCGACAATGCACAGGGTTTTAAATTTAATTCTTGCATCCACTGGGAGCCAAAGAAGGGATTTTAGAGCTGGAGAGATATGATCCCGGGGCTTGAGGCCAAGGACAAGTCTCGCAGTTCTGTTCTGGATTAGTTGTAAAGGACGAAGAGTGGAGACAGGTAGATTTAGAAAGAGGCTGTTACACTAGTCCAACCTAGAGAGGATCAGAGCTTGGGAGACAGTAAGCTTCTGAGGGAAGGAGAGGAAGGGACGAGTACCTCTAAGGAGGTGAAGTAAGAAGTTTGACTTTTTGGAGACGTCAGAGATGTGTGCAGAGAAGGAAAGTGTGGCGTCAAAGATAACCCTGAGGTTCTTAGCTTCACAGGTAGGGGCAGGAGGAGGGTGAATGGAGGCCGGCCAGAGGGTGAGGGGAAAGGATGGAGAGAGTGTACCAATGAGGAGGCTCTCAGTCTTGTTGGCATTTAAACAAAGATCATTGGCGGCACACCAATTTTGAATGGCGATTGGACAATCAGAGAAGAGGAAAGGAGAGGAGGTGGCTGAAGGAAGCCTGAAAATGAGTTGGGTGTTGTCATCATAGCACTGGAAATTTGAGCAAAAGATGGAAATGCAGTAGGCAAGAGTTGCCAGGTATTGGTTGAAGAGCCAGGGCGAGAGGCTAGACCTCTGGGGGACACCACAGGTAGAGAGGGAGATAGAAGATAGGAGGTTGCAGAAATCGGCACGGGCCGGAGCGAGGGTGTCGATGTGGTCCTTAATGGTTTCAGAGGAACAGGGATGGACCTGTTTTGATGAGGCTTTCATGGATCGGACTTGTCTAGCGACATCATTAGGGGAGAAAAGAGGAAAGGCTGAGAAGAAAGGAGGGGGGGTAGCTGAGGGTGGGTCAACAAGCAGAGAGGGAGAGGGGAGAGGAGCAGGAGAGGAGGAGAGTGTGGACAAGATGTCCTTGGTTTTAGAGATAAAGGGTGAGGCAAGGTCATTGCAAAGAGTCTGGGAGGCGAGAGGAGGGGTGGAAACTGCAGCAGGGTTGTCCAGCTCCTTGCAGATTTTAAAGAGTTTGGCCGAGTTGTTCAATGCCGCAGAGACACGTGCTTGAATATGGACTTGCTACTTGGTGCATACAGAGAGCGGGTATTGCCTTTGGAGCAGGCGACAAGCCAGTTTGTCGGAGGATGAGCAAGAGGCCCTCCATTTCCTCTCGGCCGCCCTACACTTACCTTTAAGTGTAGCTAGGTCAGAGTCATACCAAGAACTACACTTGGCTTTGGGCTTCAAATGGATCCTCATGACAGGGGCAAGAGCATCAAGAGTAGCAGAGATAAAGGAGTAGAGCAGAGACATGGCTTTATCAGGGTGTGAGTCAGCCTGGAGTGGAGAAGGGGGTGAGAAGGTGGCAGCAAAAGCCTCAACTGACACACGCTTCATGGGCCGAATGTCCAAGAAGGTGGGTGGCAGTCTAGGGCTGGTCTTGGCAAAAGGGAGGAGATGGGAAGATGAGAGGAGAGGAGACAGTGATCACTCCAGGAGAGGGTAGTGGACAGGGGAGTAGATAGCGGGAGGCCAGAGGAGATCAAGACCTCGAGTGTGTGGCCAGCAGAGTGAGTCGGCCTGAGGGGAGGATAGACAGGGAGAGTAAATCGCAGAGGTCACGAAAGAGCACAGATGAAGAGCAGGGAGAATCAAGATGGATGTTGAGGTCACCAAGGAGGAGGAGTTGAGAGGTAGAGGCCAGGAGGGCGGAGGTGAGGTCTGCCCACTCAGAGAGAAAAGATCTGACTTGACCAGGGGGCTGGTAGAGAGCAGCAACAGTAAGGGAGTGGCTAGGAGACAGAGCATACAGACAAGGCATTCGAAAGAGGAGTAAGTCTGAGTGGGGATGATGGAGGCAGGAATCCACTCAGGGAAGATCAGGGCTACACCACCTCCGGGCCGTGTGGGTGTGGGGGCGGAGAGTATCTTGTAGCCATCAGGGAGGAGAGTGTCAAAGCTTGTGACAGAGCTGGCTGTGAACCATGTCTCAGTAAGACCAAGGACATCGAGGTCAAGTTCTTCAAGGAGGTGGCAGATGACGGAGAAGTGTCTGACAGCAGAGCGAGTATTGAGTGTGGCAAGATGAAGAAGGTTGCCAGCCTTAAAGACCTTCCGGGGAGGGGTACACATCAGAGGTACGCCCTGCGGAGGTGTGGGGGGGGGGTATGAGATGTGGCAGAGGAAGAAGGAGAAAAGGGCAAGGTAGCCAAGGGAGGGGAGTAGGGGACAGCTGGAGATGAGAGGAAGTTGATGAGGCGAGGGAATTGCCTGTCAAAGAGACGGAGATTGGCCTGAGGGTCTTGCACCATGACGGTGTCATTTAGGTAGACATTGATGATGATTCTGGAGAAGTCAAAGGAATCCATACGGACTTCCCAGTGGGTGCCACCAGTAATGGCAGAGGGGGATACAGGAAAAAGCACAGAGATCATATGAGGGGTCCAAAGATCTGACGAAGGAACGACAAATGTCAGTGAGGGTTTGTCTGGCAGAAGCACTGAAATAGGTATCAGCAATGGGAAGACCTGTGTTAGAGGCCACGATATCCTTTTTACATTTCTTCTTACCAGACTTAGTGAGAAGGAAGGGATAGTTGATAGTAAAGCAGTTTAAGTAGATAGGAGAAACAGATAGCGCCATGGGCAGGTAGAGAGAGGGGGGAGTGTGAGAAGTGTACAAGTGCAACGGCAGGGCACAGTCACTGGGCTAGCAGCTTACAGTTGAGGGCCAAGGTGAAAGAAAAGCACAACCAAAATGTGTTTACAGAAACACACCCAAATTTGATTTTCAATACACACCCACAATTGCTAACAGAAACACACCCAAATTTGATTTTCAATATACACCCACAATTGCTAACAGAAACACACCCAAATTTGATTTTCGATACATAACCCACAATTGCTAACAGAAACACACCCAAATTTGATAAAAAAAAACAGAAGTTTGACTTTTGATGGCAAATGCTAAGTCGCCATAGGTAAGCCAAATGCTGTAGAGTAGAGATACAGAGCAATCAGGGAGAAACGGTTGGAGAAGGCAGAGGGGTTCTGGGAGGGAAGAGAGAGGGTAAAGGGGGGGAGCTAAACCAAGGATGGGAAAGCAAGAGAAGTCATGGTAGTCCAGTTACTGGCTGAGTGAGCTGGTGGCCCCAGGAAAGGGTCCAGAGTGTCGGGCTGTTGTAGTAGTGTCATGAAGCGGCACAGTAAGCTGAGAGGGAGCAAACAGGGGCCTTAGAAAAGGGCCTTTGAAGACCGGGCCTGCACCCACCTCCTGGTCAGCCCTGATTGGAAGTTAAATGCAGAGGCAGCCAATTTGCAGAGGGCCAGAGAAGGCAACACAGGAAGAGGTGTAAATCAGGCAGCCATCTTGGAAGTAGTGCTCACAAGAAATTCGGATCAGAGAGTTCACAAGCTCAAAATGGGGAAACACACCAAGCTCAATGCTGGGCAGATAACACACGTTTCAACGACCGTGCTTATCAAAAACATGCGCTGTGGTCGGTAACCTGACCCAGGGATTCTTGATAGAATGAGCCCACAGATCTCTGCAAAAAACACCTCCCCCGGGCTCGCACCCGCGCCCAATGATCGCAAAAGTCCTAAACTTCCGCGACAGGGAGACAATATTGCGATTCTCGAGAGAAGGAGGGGAAATCAAGAGACAGGATGCTAAAATAGTCATGTATCCGGACTACACTCCCACCGTGCAGAGGGCAAGGAACTCATTTATCACAGTGAAAGCAAGATTACGAGAACTTAACCTCAAGTACATGCTAATGTACCCGTCGCACCTCAAGGTAATACACAAAGGAAAAGCCGTCTTCCTAGAAACTCCTGCGGCGGTGAATATGTGGCTCGAGCACAACAACCTCACAGATGACATGGAAGGGGCAACGAAAGAGGTCAGAGGCCACTGAACAACGAAAAGTAACAGGAAATGATCGATGCTCGCTCAATACAGGAATAACCGTGGCACCACACCAAGCACTACAGAATTATGAAAGCAACATCGGGCAGGAGCGCACTGGCCCATACGAGCGCTGATGACGTCGACACACCCCCTCAGGAAACGTGGAGGCTGAACACCAACACACTACCCTTCCCGGGAGGCCTGGAAAGGTCCAAAAGGCTTGGGAGCCACTGAGCGCTGAAAGTTAGAAGCAACTGCTGGAGGCAGTTCAAAGTTGCACAGTTTCCTGTTCTCATTCACCAGAATGAACGTTACTATTGTTGGTAAGTCTCCAGATGGCACGGGGGAAGGTTAGGAGTCGCGGGAGAGTGGGGGAGCCTGGACTCTAACTCACGCACAGGCAGGGCCTACAACCTCATAGCCATGATTACAAACAATAAAGAGGGGGAAGCAGGACAAACGCAATATCCCATTTGAACCACCATGACCACAACAGCAATTAAAATAATGACGTGGAATGTGAGGGGCCTGAGAACATATCTTCGCAGAAACAGAATCAAGGCCTACTTACACAGAAAAGGGGTGATGATAGCACTGCTACAGGAGACCCACTGCACGGCGGACTGCGTGACCAAACTCCAAACTCACTGGGGGAGGGACAGGGATTTGGCACCACTTACACTAAATACGCAAGAGGGGTTTACACCTGGATCCACCCACAGCTCCCATTCCGCCTGGCCAAATCAGAGGTAGATCCGGAGGGCAGATTCGTAATGCTGTGGGGACACATCGAACAGACAGAATTATGTAGAATTATGTATCATGAACTCCTACTTCCCCAACAACAACATACCGGCCCACTTGAACTCACTGTATCCTAGAATTACACAACACAGAAGTGGCCTGTTCATCTTGGGGGAGATCTCAATTGCGTACATGACCTAACACTGGACAGGTCCATACCCCAATTGAAAGGCCTATTGGCAGCTACAACAGCCCTGAACGCAATGATAGGCAGGCTGGATCTGGCAGATGTATGGCGAGAAACAGACCCAGCAATGAGAGGTTACACACACTACTCGTCCCTGCATAATCTACACACAAGATTAGATTACATCCTTATAGGCAGGGAACACCTATCCCAAGTGGAAGGGGCACAATACCTAGGAAGAACCATCTCTGACCACTCCCCACTATTAGTGACATGGAACCACAATGGTCCGAGACCCCTGATCACCATGTGGAAAATGCCTGTGGATGCCCTAAAGGACCCAGCCTTTAGAGAGGGGCTACAATAATCTATAGACAACTACATAAAAGTTAATGTGGGCAGCGTAGAACACAGAAGCACAGAATGGGATGCCCTAAAAACAGTGATAAGGGGGGAAACCATTGCAAAGGCCGGGGGAATTAGGAGAATACTCAAGAAAGAGTTAGACCAGGTGGAGAAGGAGATTGAAAGGCTGGAGGCCACCCCCATAGGCACTCAACAGGGAGAAACGGAACTTCGGAAACTTAGAGAGAAGAATGCAACCGCTTGGAGCAGGCTAGAAAAGTTTGACTAGACTGCCAAAACAAATAGAGCACATGTAGAAGCAGATAGACCAGGCAGGCTACTAGCCTGGCTATATCAAAAGGAACACCCCAGACACTCTACCACGACACTGCGGGACGGAGAAGGGAACACGCACCACACACAGCAGGATATTAACAACACCTTTAAACGCTTCTATGAGCACCTATACTCCCACAAAGAACAGGTCTCTCAACAACAGATAAGGGACACACTGGATGAGATAGAGCTCCCCAGAATGTCCCCGGAACAGGCCAATATACTAGAAACAGACATAACACAAGAAGACATAACTGAAGCCATTAGGTCCCTGGCCATGTGCAAGGCACCTGGCACTGACGGACTGCCCTCAGAATTTTATAAAGCCTATGAGCCCTCCCTGACACCCCTGTTACATGAGGTATAACAGGAAGCATACGAGAGGGGGATACTACCTGAGAGCATGAGAGAAACGCTGGTGGTCCCGATCCTTAAGCCCAATAAACCGGCGGACCGGTGTGACTCCTACCGCCCACTAGCGATGCTTAACTATGATGTGAAAATCTTAACCACAATACTAGCTAAGCGGCTGTCCAGAATAATTGGAGATATAATACACACGGACCAGTGCGGCTTTTTACCGGGCCACAACACATCCATGAACCTGCGCAGGCTGCAACACATAATAGCGCAAACTGAAAAATACAAGGACTTGTACGCACTACTATCCCTGGATGCCATTAAAGTGTTCGATTCCATATACTGGGAGTGGCTAGTGGCTGTACTCAAGGAACTTGGCTTTGGACCGGGGTTTATTAGATGGATCACAATATTATACGCTAAACCAAGAGCAAGGGTAAAATCTGGGAAACACGTGGTAGAGGCCTGAATTAAAGGCCTGAACAAATTGCTCATGTTCTTTGACATACAAAGAGGGACCAGGCAGGGCTGCCCACTATCCCCAATGCTGTACATACTGGGACTGGAGCCCATAGCCATCTACTTCAGGAAGCAATTTTTCGATGCTGGCATAAGGCTGGGAGGTGTAGATCACGTCATCTCACTCTACGCAGATGATGTACTCATATACGTTAGAAACCCACACCACAATGTGCCCACCATGTTAGATGTATTGGATAATTACTCTAAGGTCTCAGGAATCCAATTTAGCAAGTCAAAATCCTGCCAGTTTCCCCTAGCGGCCCTGAGCCATGAGGACACAGAGGCACTTACGGCAGTGGGGATAAGATGGCAGACCACCTCGTTCCGATATCTCGGAATCTGAATAATGCACACCCCTGCACTGATGCACGAGCACAACACAAAAGCAGCACTTCCAGCTCTGCGTAAATCAATGAACTTCTGGGCGAAACTCCCCCTATCGATGATCGGAAGGGCCTCGATAGTCAAAATGATTGTACTACCAAGGTTCCTCTACGGGTTCCAAAATGTATATTACTATATCAACAAGCCCTTCTTCCGACTGCTCGAAACGTTAATAAAAGAGTTCTTATGGGGGAAAAAGAGACACAGGCTAGCGCTGTCGACGTTAGTTCTACCATACAGCCAGGGTGGCATCCAACTTCCAAATCTGGAAAAATACTACCTGGCAGCCCAGCTATGCTTCGTGACCAAATTGCTAACCCGATGAGCCCACATCTGAAACGCCCCTACTGCAAGCCATGATCCTTCCGTTCCAACTGCAGGAACTGGTCTGGACACCCTCACAACTACTGGGAAATGCACCCTTCTTAGTCACCCTGGGGAAAAAAGTCTGACACAGAACAAAAATGCTCACCCACTCACGGAACCCCTATGCACCAGAAGTACCACTGCTCGCAGACCTCTGTACAACGGTCACAGACCTGAATCAACTCAGACTATGGGAAGGGAAAGGGGTCTACACCTGGGGAGACCGCTATGAAGAGGGCACTTTTAAAGACTTTGCCTCGCTACAAGAAACAGAAGGCATCCACACAGGCCTATTCTTATGGTATCAAAGAGTCTGCACCACAGCACGACACAAATGGAATACATGGCCTGAAGAACCGGACTCGGACCCGTTCTTAACGTTGCTATATAATCTGGGAGAGGGCAGCATACCAATATCCCAAATATATGGCCACTTGAGTGACATACCCAACCCCCGGAGTGTGGAAATGAAAAACAAATGGGGACTGGACATAGGCAGAGAAATGACAGAGGGGGAGTGGGGCAGAGCGCTCACATTTCCCAAAGAAGTGTCAAGAAACCACAGGTTCAGACAGATACAGATGAACGTACTGCACCAAACCTACCTGACCCCAAACCGAATGACCAAGTTTAACAAACAAGCTCCACCGAATTGCACCTGGTGTATGGGGGAAAAGGCCGATCTAATTCACATGCTGTGGGAATGCCCAAAAACAAGGACGCTGTGGGGCAAAGTAAAACAAACGTGCAAGAAAGCAGGCATGACCAAATATAAATGGACATCAGAAGAGTGCCTACTAGGAACTTACCCCAGATTGGCCAAGCTCAAGCACATGGTGAGACTCATGGACTTAGCGTGCATATTGGCCAAAAGGACCATTGCTATGTCTTGGAAAAAACCCACGGGACCACAATACAAAATATGGCACAGCGAAGCGGAACGGTGGGTGTTAGCCGAGACCACAGCTTAGGAGGAATGCGTCGCCAGGTCCACCGATGAATCTAGCAGGGTGCTCGAGGCGTGGAAAGAACTCACTAGACATATGTTCCACCCCTCTAATGACAGGCCCCCTTGAACCAACGGATACAGTCTAATCATACCCGCAGGATAAACAGGGACGACCCAGGTGAAGCCACTGAAGATAAAGCTGGCCCTCCGAGGGCACTCCCCGCTCCCTTTGAACCGCCTACTGCCCCCCCATCCCTCCCCTGGGATAAGAGACACGGAACTGTAAGAACAAAGCAAGGAGACAGTTGTTGTTGTTTATAACAAAGTTAAGTTAACATTCATTATATGTGTAAGGCACATTTGAATGCCATGTGAAGGACATTACTGAAAAATGGCAATAAACAAATTTAAAAATAAATAAATAGAAAGAAGGTTCGAACCTGAGTGTAGTGGGCAATGAGTTCCATAATTTGGTTGCTAGCACTGGGAAGCTGCTTCCACCCGCTTTCTGCAGCTTGAAACTGGGGAGGGCGAGGCAGTTGGTTTGGGCAGATCTCAGCGGTCGAGTGGAGGTGCGGGGTGTAAATCGAGTGGAGAGGTAGGTGGGAGCCTGGTTAGAAAGACACTTATGCACGAGAGTCAAGGTTTTCAGTGAGATTCTCTGGGCTACTGAAAGCCAACCCAGGTTACGTTTGCTGTCTGATATGTGATTATTTCTAGGAATGTTGAAGGCTGCCCGGATGACGTTATTCTGAGTGACCTGCAACTTGTTTAGGTTCCGTTGGCTAGTCCCCAGATAAAGAGCGTTGCAATAGTCATTCCTGGACATGACAAGCTTTCTAGCTAAGATAATGCAGTTAGCCGTGGAGAGAAAGGAGCGGTAAGCGGTGATAAGTTTGCACGTGTAGGCCGGGGCAGATAGAACGGAATGGTTTGTCTGGACAGTGACAAGGTGGAATCAAGGTAGATACCAAGGGTTTTGGTGTCATTAGAAACCTTGATGGTGTTGCCGTCGATGATAAAATACTTGAATTCAGGATCAAGTTTACTAAGATGATAGTGTGAACCCAGGATGAGGAGCTCAGTCTTATCATCATTGAGACAAAGCTCATGTTGAGCCACCAAAGCCTGGATAACCAGGTAGACGTCATTCAATGATTTGGTGTCCACCATGTGATCGCCAGTGATAGGGATGAGTATCTGGGTGTCGTCGGCATAATTTGTGTAAGTGACACCCAGATAGTGAAGAATATCAAAGAGAGGTTTGGTGAACACCTTATAGAGTGTAGGCGACACACATGAACCCTGAGGAACGCCACAAAGAACAGGTGAGGGCTCAGCAGCCGCGGAGGGGGAGAAGATCTGCATTGATCTGTTGGCAAGGAATGATCATCTAGTCCAAGATGCGGCAGAGTCAGAAAAATTGGCGGCTGAAGAGAGGTGTTGACAAAGGATGCAATGGTTGAGAAGGTCAAAGACTGCAGATAGGTCCAGTAGGAGCAACAGAGCCAGATTCCGTTTGTCTTTAAGGTCCTCAATTTGTGTTTTTAGATCGATAAGGGCAGTTTCTGTTCCGTGCCTCGGCCTGAAGCCTGATTGCTTAAGGCCAAGGAGTTTGTTGGATTCGGGGCACTCCTGTATCTGGAGATAAGCAGCGCGATTCAGGATTTTAAGCAGGAAAGGGACCGTAGGCAGTGCGTTAAGGGCAGCGAGCAGGAGAATGTGGAATGGAGGACAGGGGCCAGAAGAGGGCCTTTAGGCCTGGCATCCCTTATGGAACAGGTAACCTATGTATAGGGTCTCGACCAACCAGCCATGTGGATTATGCACATTATGTAATTTACGTCACTGATGATGCTCTGTGCCTTCATAAAGTATGGCTCGTACTAATTTGACCAGAACGTTCTGTGCAAGTAGAGTGCTTTGCTGGCGCATTTCTATTTTTGTGGAAATAAAACTTGGTTCTACTTGCAAGCGCTAAGCCTTTTGCCCTAGTGGATTGTATTTTTTCTGCTGTGAGCGTTGAGGGGTTTCTCTACATCGGTAACTGTTACCAGCTCTAAAGTGACTTGTGTAAGAGTAGAATTGAGTATAAACTGTTTGTCGCTGTGAAAGCTATTCTTTACAATGGACATGTATCACACAAACATATAGTAAACGTTATTGTGCTGGCATGTGAAGAAAAGCCTTTTATTTCCCATTGTCAAACTTTTAAATGTTACTGCACTGGTCGCGTGTCTCCAATAAAAAAGGGGGAACGCTTTTTTAAGTACTCTGAAAACTCTTAAGCTGACTTTCACACTTGTTAGAAGATCAAAGGAAGGTTGTGTGTGACCAATTGTGATTACCGACCGGAGTAGAAAATGGCTCTCTGTTAATACAAGACATTGCAGATAATTTAGGTTGAAGATCTACCTTAAAGAGTGGCTGCGTATGCCTAAACTTGTTTTTCATTTGATGACTGAACCTTGTAACACTAAGAACAAATATTCTCAGAAGTTGTTGTATTGATAAGAAAGCAAGCATTACCCCAGCCAAGAGGCGAACCCTTTCTATAGTGAAGAAAAGCCTGTCTAAATCAATCCACCTAAACAGCGAAGTTGTTAAAGGTCCAGTGTTCTCCGATACAAGTGAGGCATTTTTATCTGAAGTTGGAAGTGTGGCAGTACATCTTCAAAGGTAGCTACTGAAACAGAGAAGGTGTATACAAAGCTGGGGAAGGGAAGGGAGCTGGGTGCTTGTAGGAAGATTGATTAAATAACTGAAATGTTGAGACTGTTAAAGTTGAGAGAAAGTCAGTCTGGAAGCAGCCGCAGGTTATCCTTGTCGCAGTAAGGCAGACAAATAAGACAAAGGGGCTGCCCTTTTCTTGGAGCATAGGAAAGAAGAGTGACTTGCCTACCTGTAGAGGTCGGAGTGTCTTGTCTTAAAAATGCCTAACCATTCTAATATATAAAGTTGAAGCAGAAATACCACAACTGTGGTTGTGTATAATATTGTCAGTAGATGTCACATTGAAGTCGGTTGGCCTAGTGGCATACTGTGGAACCAATGAGTCTGTTTCCATGGTAACAGGAGTAGAAGGGTGGTTGTCAAGAGGAGAACAACAATCCAAAAAGAAGCATCCTGACAATTATACCAAATGTACTGCAGAGGTTATGAACAGTTGTAGAATACAGATGTTCAATACATTCGTAATAGAAAATCACGACTCTATTTAAGAAACAGAGGTGAAGGATTATACTCAACTCAACTGTTTACTTCTCGAGCAGCCAACAAACAGTTAACATCATATTAAAACACACTGTCAAATACTACAACATCCAAGAAACTTGCTAATTTGAAGTGTGTTTCTCATTGGTTAAACACTTCACGTGTTCCCAACAGTCCAATCATATTCCTCCAGTCAATATAAACACCATGTCATCTTTCCTTCTTTCTCTTTCTGAAGCTGATCGACAACTGAAAACATGTGTCCCAACCGGTAAAACACTTGAACACCCCAAAGCCATTCCATCATTCTTCAAGAACCCAAAGGTTTTGAGTCTGCACCTGTCAAAAAATAAACAGTATCACTGAACCAATTATCCCATAATGGTTGGGCAATCGCAGAAAAATGTTCTCACATATGAATTGACATTAATCATTATATAATTAACACTCAATTCTCATTAATGGCTAACTATCTTCGCGGTTGCTAGGGTTGGATAATCCTAAGCCTCAGTGTCTTTTATATAATCATGACTTTCTATTGCGAATGTATTGAAAATCTGTATTCTATGTCAAGACTCGGAGGGTCAGATTATGCTTGTTTAAAGCTTACTTACCACCAACACTGCTACCTAATACACTGGTCTAAAGTAAAGATTCTTGAAAGTCAACTCACTAGACCAGTCTGCGCTTCCATAATGTCCTCTAAGCGAGCTCCCATTCTGAACGCTGGGGATGCCATGGCCCCTCCAGTGGAATGTGCCCCGAAATGACCAACATACATGCCTGCCTGGCTCATGCACCATTTCACCCATCTCGCTAATGTAGCTGATGATACTGCCCTGAAAGGTTTCTTTGCCGCTATCAATAATTGAGATTAACCTGCTGGCTGGCCTATGCTGAGCTGCCACCTTTTCATAAACCTTAAGGCATCTAATCGGACATAACCTGAGCCGGTCTGGAAATGCTGAGTGCTCTATAGTTTTGATTCCTGTCTTTGTCTTTTTTCTATATAGAACATTACCCCCGTAGGAGAAAAGGATCTCCTGTCCACTTGCAAAGCTTTGAAATCCAAAATCCTCTTGCAGGAAATTAAACATAGTAATGTAGCTAGTTTTGTCCAAAGAGCCTTTCTGGATAAGTCTTCATTATCTGGCCATGACTCAAACATTCGCAGAACTACACCCACGTCCCAAAGAAGTGCATATTTAGGTGTTGGTGGTCTCAATCTCTTAATCCCTTTCATTAATCTACATATCAAAGGGTGTTCACCTACTGCGCTACCCTCGACATAATCGTGCCTGGCTGAGATCACCGACCTATACGTGTTAATCGTTTTGTAAGCTTTGTTCTGAGCAGCTTGATTAGCTAGAAAGTTCACCACATGAACTACATCTGTTTGAATGGGATGTACCTCCCTCTCCATGCACCAATTACACCACTTGTGCCATGCACCTCTGTAATGCCTTCTTGGTTCCATGGCCCAAGATTCACTGATGAATACCTGAGCCTCTCCCGAAAGCTCCAGCATGGACCATGCTGTCCCGAAATCGCCCACGCTACCAGGTTCAGACTCCCTGACTGAACTAGAGGGTATCTTTCCCCTGTCAGGCCCAGCAGAATATCTTCCCTCTGTGTTCCCTTTCATGGTCGCCACCAGAATAGGAATTGGCCCTAATCATTTACCTTTACAGACAATTCCCTGATATATGGAAACTTTTGAACTTTCATCCACACGGCTCGGCATGCCATTAGGAGAAGGAGGTGATTAATTATGCTTGAATTTTCTTATTTGGACATTTGTTGCATTTTCTTGAGCAATGTATGTAGATAATTACTGATTGAATTCTATTATTTGTTATGTCATAGATACATGAAGTGATTATGACCCCCTGATGAAGAGAGTTATAGCTCGAAACGCGTTGGGCATTCTTATAAAAAGAAAATGATGGACATTACAAGACTCTTTTTCAAGATGGTTTGATGAAAAATTATAATATGAAACATAATCACGTTGTACAAATGATTAGGCAGTTATAGTTGCTTTCCTTAGAACTATAACAAGAAAATGTTTTCTATCTGAATTACTCAGTCTTCCTGTTCATTTCATGTTTGGCTACTTTAGCCAGTGATAGCGTGCAGCGGACGCGAGTTCCCCTATTGTGGGAACTTCGTTCGTTTATCCACACTAATGAAGAAGCCAGTTTCTGTTGACATTACTTAGTAAAGAATACTTTTTGGGTTCAGTTGCGGGTGTGGTAGTTGAGGCACTGGAGAAAGACAAGCAGTGGCAATGTGCCATCCACATAGACATAGAGTGGCCTGCCATTTTCAATACATAAATCACCATTTCGATTCTTACTGCATAGTAAAATGCACCGTGCCTAGTGGAGATCAGGGCAGGTGTGAGCGCAGGGTATATACCATTTGTTCAGACCACCTGCACTGCCACTCATTGGCTGATCTTGAACCCAAGGGGAGAGAGAGAGCAGAGTAAGAGAGAGAGAGAGAGCTGCAGCGAGGAAGGAGTTAAAGGAAGCCGGGTTTGTCGGAAGGGAGCATGTGCAGCTGCACTGCACCTCTTACTGTCTCCCTGGCACATTTTATCTCAAGCAGCAGAAGCGGGCGCAGCACAGCCATCACCATCAGCAGCCTGGCATGGGGGGCAGGAAGAGGCTGAGCCACTGCTGAGAGAAACCACGCCGCGGACCCACACCGCCCACCCCCCGCGAAGCCTGCCAGCGCCGCCACTGCGCGGTATGTGACACTATACAGTGAGACCTGTGGGGGAAGCCGGGCAAATGTTGTGTGTGCACCAGGTCTGTGTGGGTGTCGGTTTCACGTAACATGCACCTGCCAATTGTGTCGGGTGGTGTCATTTTTAGGGAAAGCACCCCGGAAGAAGAGACCTGTGTGGTCCTGTCAGCTAGCAACCGACATATTAGTTAGCTATACAAAGCTAGCCCCCTAATGGGCCAGGTTGTTGTGTGTTTTTTTTTACTGTGCTTTGGTGGTCACTGTGACACGCCGTTTCCACCGAGGGTCCTTGAAGTCAGAGTGGGCTGTGATGGAGGCGGGGTGTGAGGGGCTCTGGAGCTGCTGTCAGCTGCCAGGGGCTGCGCCAGGAAGCCTGGCAGCTGCCTTTGTTAGCCAGCAGCAGACAGAGCCCGGCAGGGTGGAGGCGGTGAAATGCACACAATAGCATCCCGCTAGCCGCGGGAGCCCCGGCGTGACCCTGGAGCACCCGGCAGGGATCCTGGGCGCTCCTTCCGCAGGCGCCCGAGAGGCGGAGGAGGAGGCGGCAGAGGAGAAGAGAGCGTGCAGCTGCTGCCGGGGCTCGGCCGCTGCTTCCTCTTTTGTGCATATTTTGGACCAGGAAGGGCGTCCGAGTAGCTGAGCCTAAGACTAGGCTGCGGTGCGCTGCGGACAGAGCGGGAGCCGGCCGCCACTACAAACCCACTTCACGTGGGTACTGAAAACAATCCCGGTCTCCTCCTGCAGACCGATCCTTTTCGCCGCCCCCCCAACACCCTTTCTTCTTCCGTTAGGCCTCTTTGTTGCTGCACCGCTCTATAACCCGTCCGACTCTGTCGGTCCAACGCTCTGTGTCCGCTTTCCATGAATCCAGCCCGAGTTTGTGTTCTGGATCTGCTGTGTGAATCGCATTATGCGCCCTTGCCATTCCTCGGTTCCTGTAATGCTATAAGCCCTTACATCTTCAAGTCAATTACCCAAGTCACTTGTGCTTAGACCTCTGAACGATGATATGCCGAACCTTCCAAGCCGCAAAGCCCGCAGGTTACTGGCTGTTGTTAGCCCAGCAGAATGCCACTTATTTCATCTACCGGTCAAATGGGAGAAGCCCAGGTGATAGAGGCAACATGTTCGAAAAAGGTGCCCACCGATTGCCGCAGTTAGTAGTTAGCCCACTGCTCGGTTCCCTGTTGATGCATGTGTTGCCCATCGCAAAGGCGCTTGCCCTGCCAGCATAATAGCGGCATGCACCGAGGATTTACACACACACAAAAAAATCGACTACCGCAGTCCTTGTAGGAAAAGCGCACACCCTCCCCCCCACACCGGGGGAGTTAAACTGGGGAATCTTGGTCGGATTGCATTGGATCAACTGTAGCAGCAGGTGAGGTGTAAAATGCCCCTCCCACATTCTGCGGTGCATTTTTTTGTGGCACCCGAAGACGCCGTGTGTGCGTGCTATTATTGAGTAGGGATTATTTCGTGGCTCGGGCGCTCCAGGAGGGAGGTAGGGGGCTCTGTTTATTCACACCTTGTTTGTACTTCTTGTTAATGCAAGCGAGGAAAATAAAAACAATGTACCACGTCCTTAGGTTTCAGTGTGTCTTCAAGTATAAGGCTTATAGTGATTTCAAGGCATGTATTTGTCAGGTTAGCTGATATATGTTTTGTCTTGTTCTCTTAAAAATCTGTTGTGCTCAAAGAATTTCAATAAGTTTTGGGTGCACACAATTATTGCATTTAACTCCCTGCCGTCAGTGGCTCTGTGTTTCCAGCTTAAGTTGTTTACTTTATTATTGTATTATTATTAATATTATAATGATTATTTAAGCTGCATGCCTAACTACCTGAATGAACAGAGTGGTGCACATCGGTCGGTGATACTGGTATTAGATGGCTGTGAGGGTAACAGCCCTTGCACCATAGCATCTGTCACAGGGGTACCCTTTAGGGGAGCAGGGAAGTGTTCACATGTGCAGTCAGTGTGGAACATGAAACAGGGCTGGGAACAGGCTCGGACTGAGGCACGGAATTGACTCTGTGAACAATGAAAAAGTGGCCTACTGTCGCAAACGGCTATTTCTTTCCTTTCCGAGAGACTCTTTAGGTAGGAACAGAGGGGATTATTCTAGTAATATGTGCAATTTAGAGAACATTTGTTCAGTTATACTGGTCAGTAGTACTCAGGGTCTGCCTTAGGGCAGGGCCGCCCAGGCGATTGCCTGGCGTGCCATGCCAGCTCAGTGGAGTCTTTCAAGGGCTCCCCCGAGCTTGCGCGGTGGGTGAAGGCACGGCAGGTGCCCTATTGAAATTAAATGCGCTGTTGTGCTGGTGTCGGCCGTACCAGCGCCGGAGCGGGGTGCATTTAGTAGTAATAATAGGGTGCCGATGCTTTCACATTGGCACCCTATTCCAGTGATTAACTCCCTTCTCCGGCGCGGTAGCGAGGCTGTCTTCATTAGAATAGGGTGCTGATGCTTTCACTTTGGCACCCTATTCCAGTGATTAACTCCCTTTTCCGGTGCGGTAGCGGGGCTGTTTTCATTAGAATAGGGTGCTGATGCTTTCACTTTGGCACCCTATTCCAGTGATTAACTCCCTTCTCCGGGACGGGAGCTGGGAGATAATAAGAAGTGTGGTGCGCCCCACGGCATTGACCAGGGGAGTGCAAGGGGGCACCACATTTTTCTTTCACTGCCCGGGGTGCTGCCAGCGCTAAGGCCGGCACTGATATTACTAGCTGCCCAGTGATTCAACGCATCAAACTGGTCCCCGTTGACCCAAAGAAACGGACCAACAGTAGCATTCAGGGCGTGCACTTCACGCATTGCCTTATGGGCCAGTCCAAGCCTGGCTGAGAGTGGATACAGGGATGCAGAGGGGGGTTGGTCTGTAATGAGTGGTCACTTGGAGGGATACTGCACATAGTGGTTTCCGCAGCATTTATCTTATGGGGGTGTCAAGAAGGTACCTCTTGAAGTTGAGGGACTTTCATTCTTTTCTGAATTGCAGGAGGGTGGAGTGCGTCTGATGTTGGTGGATATGCGATTCATAGAGTATGATTTTACGTTTCTTGGTTCGTTCTTGTGCATTTTTGCGGCAATAGTTTGGCCAAGTCCGGACTTCTTGTAATGCCCTGACCACGAGCGACGGTCTGCTTGTCGGCCAGGTAGGAGCGAGCGTGGATGATGGGAGCTGTCTATGCGGTGGAGCTGGCTTTGGAGGTGTTGCTTGCTTATCAGCAAAGTCTCATGAGTTTGGGGATTAGGTGGTCTCATTTGCGGAGCATTGGGAGACGTGCAGTGGCGTGGAGGATTCTTCTAACAGTGGTTAGGGTACTTTTGGGTAAGCTCGGGAGCAGGTCACTTCCTCCAACCAGGGTAAATGGCACCTGGATTTGAGGCTGCTGGCTGCTGGGAAGGGCTTGGATTTCCCCATAGTGTATTGTTAGTGCCGTTCTGTCCAGGTCTTCCTCGCTGTTTTTGTTTTGAAGGACGGGTGATTGTCTATGTGGAATCAGTAAGGCTTGGCGCACTGAATCAGCTACTGTTTCAGGTCATCGTGGCGGGCAATCAGGTTTGGATGCAGAGGGGTTCATTGTTATTCGCAATGAGCAGGAATTCGGTCTTGGCTTGAGTTTGGAGTAGGCGCTGGACATCCACGTCTGGATTAGGGAGAGGCAGGCCTTTAGTTTCTGGATGTCTTTGGTGGGTGATATTTTCAGGGACAGTAGTGTATTGCCACTGTATTGTGGATATGGAGAACGTGCCTGGCAAGGAGGTTTCCTAGAGACTAGGTTTACAATGCAGCAGCTTCCGGAGTTGTAGTCCTGGTTATTCCAACTAAATTAATGTCACTTTAATGCCGGATTATTCCTCCTGCAGACATGGGCAGTCGGGTCCAGGGAGCAGACCGTTTGTTGCATTGTTGCTTGCTTACTCTGCTGTCCTGTATCCTCTGCTATTCCCATTCCCCACCTCTCTTACCCTCAATGCTTTGAGACTTCCTGTCAGAGGTGGAAAGCACTACACAAGCAACTCATTGCCATAACATGATGTTTCCACTTTCCAGAGACGTTGCTAGGGGGCTATAGCCTCTGATCTTTTGGTTGCAGCCCCGGATAGAATCTCATGAGCTACAACCAAAAGGCTAGCTAGCCCCCAGTCCTGACAGTCCCAACATTAGCGTAGCCCCGGGTCTTTTCCAGGCCTAGCAACACCCCTGCCACTTTCCCTCTACTACTTCCTTTCTCACTCTATATAATTCCTTTCTCTTTACCTTCAGTGATTCGAGACTTCACGTTAGGGGTTTAAAGCATTATACAAGCAACTAGCATACCATTAGGTTGCTTCCTTCCCTCAGCTGATATTCGACCCTATTCCCCCTCTCCCCCTCTTCATTCTAAGCTCTCTGAGAAGGTCTAACAGCGTGAACTTGCACCATACAAGCCAATAACATAACATTAGGCCACCTTCTTCACTCGGCTGTGCATGCCCTCATTTACCCCTAAAACCTCACGCTCCTCTTCGCTCTGACTGCAGTGGAAAGCACTATACAAGCCCCCCATGTCATAGCGGCACCTTTTGACTCAGGAGGGTGAGCTGAAAGCCTGTTCTCAAATGGTCTATCAGGGACACACACACACTCACGCGCACTCTCTCTGTCTCTCTCACTCCTTCACCATCTTTACCCCCCCTCTTTCCTTCTCTCTCTCACTCCTTCTCTGGGAGGAATCCACACTTCTTAACCTCCTCGGGATTTTCAGAAAAATATCTGAAAATACATCAATGTTACATGAAGAGACACATTACCAGCCCTAAACATAAAGGGTATATCAGCTACTTTTACTCCCTAAAAATAGGCAAATACTCCCAAAAATTAAAATAGGGAGTACAAATATTTCCAACAAAAAACAGGAAACAGACACGTAGGACTTTGTGTCCCTGTTTTCACTTACACTGCTCTATGAATGTGTTTGGACCATTAGTGCATGCAGTACCACAGGACTAAACTACTGTTATAAATGCCTGATCAGAAGAAGTAAACATGTGTCTTTTAATGTGTATGAATAACTAGGTGCAAAGAAATAATGATTACAAAAACATTTCTTTTTCCCAGTTAAAACATATTTTTACTCGATTATAAAATACTCCCACTGGGAATTGGACTTACATTTGCACTCCCTATAAAATCATTTTACTCCCAACTTTATAAAATGGAAATACTCACATCCCGAATCTTATCTGGAGCACTGGACATTACCAAATAAAATTCAACAATCACAGACACGTTTCACCCTCCTTTGCTGAGCTCTTCATTGTGGGGCAGTGACATTGGAGAGTAACGCAGCACAAAGTGTGGCTTGTATTATCCAACCTCAATGATATGGAATAAGGGGAAAACGGAAAAGTGCACTGTAATGTGCAAAGGGGAAACGCATTCCTCCATTATCTCTGCAGGACACAGCTCCCTGAAGCCTGTCATCAGGGTTGGGTGAGATCAAATCACAGGCAGAGTGAGATCTCAAGCCCCCCCCCCCAACACTGGTGAAAAGCCTGCCTTGTCCTCGACAATTGTCTGACATTTATTATCAGAACATGACTGGATACATGCACTCCCCAGACATGGTGCAACACATAATCTCTTCAGGTAGGTGCTGTGGTTATGCACATACTCAACGAGGAAATAAGGCTTTTAGCCTCAGTTTCCATACCCTCAGGTAAAGGGGGACACTGAGCTAAATCCCCTCAGATTGAGGCTTTCAGGGTTAACGCCACTCGTGTTGGGTGGGTCTTAGAGAGTTAGAGCCATGCACACCTGAAACGCCCTGGAATCATAGCCTTTTATATCTGGGGGGATTCTGGGTCAGAACCTCTCAGATTCGGAGAGGGCAAGAGTCACAACTCTTCTGGCTAGCAGAAACTGGATGTCAGTACTTCTCAGAGAATGCTTTCAAATTAAAAGCCTGTGGAACCGGGGTCTGTAACCTTTGTCTCTCCAGATGTTTTGGACTGCAACTCGCATCAGCTCTAGCCATCCTAGTCATCGGTGAGGGATCATATCATGGGAGATGCAGTGCTAAACGGCTGGAAAGTGCAGGTGGCAGACCCTTGCTAGAGGGGAAAAGTGTCAAGATCGAGTTCCCTCGGCACAGAAGAGATCAGAGTGATAACTGTTCAGATTAGGAGTGGGGCCAAGTAAGAGCTCACAGACTAGATATGGCCTTATTTAGATCCCAACTGGCGGATAACACAATCAGCATTCCTTAGAGCTAGGGGCCTGCAGTCCGCCAGATATTTTGTACTACAACTCCCATGAATCCTCACAAACTACGGTAGACAGAAAGGGGGTAATTCATGGATTATTTGCGCCGAAAAAACGGGATTTGTGCACCATTCTGCGCGCAAATCCCTGTTTAACAAATGGGGATTTGCGTGCAGAATGGCGCACAAATCCCGTTTTTTTAGGCGCAAATAATCCATGAATTACCCCCAAAGTATATTGTTATCAGAGCATTCCCTTCAATATATGTGCTGTGTGGGGGCAGGAAAGCACATCTGAATGCAACACTGCACCACTTGAACGCCCTGCTTCTACCCCTCTTACACTACTCACATATATTTGAAATCTTTCAGTGGCAGGACATTTACTTTTTGTGGGCAGGGGAACTCCTGCAAAAGGGCTGGGGGAAAGGGGCAGACCTCTGACGCCATTTTTAAATGGCCCATTCTACTCTTTATTTAGTCCTACAGTCACGGCCCTGTGTTCCCTCTTTTAATTCACTCAGGCTCATGCTATCCTTCCTAGCGGACTAAGGTCTGGTGACACCGGCCGAAGGCACAATATCCGCCAGGCAAGGATTTGGCACTTAGAAACTACTACTGTGGAGATTTGGTACAGCACAAAAGCATATGGACATACTCTATCATATGCCTGACCCGTCCTGGTGCAAAGTGGCATCCAGGCCGCTCTAGCCCTGTGCTGGTCTGGCGTTTGCACCCAGGAGTCATTGCAAGCCTATTTACTGGTGTAGAGTGGGATCTAGGCCGCTCTAGCCCTGTGCTGGTGTGGCGTTTGCACCCAGGAGTCATTGCAAGCCTATTTACTGGTGTAGAGTGGGATCTAGGCTGCTCTAGCGCTGTGCTGGTGTAACGTTTGCAACCAGGAGTCATTGCAAGCGTATTTACTGGTGCAGAGTGGGAGCCAGGACCTCTAGCCTTGTGCTGGTGTAGCGTTTGCACCAAGGAGTCATTGCAAGCCTATTTACTGGTGCAGAGTGGGAGCCAGGACCTCTAGCCTTGTGCTGGTGTAGCGTTTGCACCAAGGAGTCATTGCAAGCCTATTTACTGGTGTAGAGTGGGATCTAGGCCGCTCTAGCCCTGTGCTGGTGTGGCGTTTGCACCCAGGAGTCATTGCAAGCCTATTTACTGGTGTAGAGTGGGATCTAGGCCGCTCTAGCCCTGTGCTGGTGTGGCGTTTGCACCCAGGAGTCATTGCAAGCCTATTTACTTGTGTAGAGTGGGATCTAGGCTGCTCTAGCGCTGTGCTGGTGTAACGTTTGCACCCAGGAGTCATTGCAAGCGTATTTACTGGTGCAGAGTGGGAGCCAGGACCTCTAGCCTTGTGCTGGTGTAGCGTTTGCACCCAGGAATCATTGCAAGCCTATTTACTGGTGCAGAGTGGGAGCCAGGCCGCTTTAGCCCTGTGCTGGTGTAGCGTTTGCAACCAGGAATCATTGCAAGCCTAAGCCTATTTACTGGTGCAGAGTGGGAGTCAGGACCTCTAGCCCTGTGCTGGTGTAGCGTTTGCATCCATGAGTCATTGCAAGCCTATTTACTGGTGTAGAGTGGGATCTAGGCCGCTCTAGCCCTGTGCTGGTGTGGAGTTTGCACCCAGGAGTCATTGCAAGCCTATTTACTGGTGTAGAGTGGGATCTAGGCCGCTCTAGCCCTGTGCTGGTGTAGCGTTTGCACTCAGGAGTCATTGCAAGCGTATTTACTGGTGCAGAGTGGGAGTCAGGACCTCTAGCCCTGTGCTGGTGTGGCACTTGCACCCAGGAGTCATTGCAAGCCTATTTACTGGTGTAGAGTGGGAGCCAGGACCTCTAACCGTGTGCTGGTGTAGCGTTTGCACCCAGGAGTCATTGCAAGCCTATTTACTGGTGCAGAGTGGGAGCCAGGACCGCGAGCCCTGTGCTGGTGTAGCGTTTGCACCCAGGAATCATTGCAAGCCTATTTACTGGTGCAGAGTGGGAGCCAGGCCGCTCTAGCCCTGTGCTGGTGTAGCGTTTGCACCCAGGAATCATTGCAAGCCTATTTACTGGTGCAGAGTGGGAGTCAGGACCTCTAGCCCTGTGCTGGTGTGGCACTTGCACCCAGGAGTCATTGCAAGCCTATTTACTGGTGTAGAGTGGGAGCCAGGACCTCTAACCCTGTGCTGGTGTGGCGTTTGCACCCAGGAGTCATTGCAAGCCTATTTACTGGTGCAGAGTGGGATCCAGGCCGCTTTGGCCCCGTGCTGGTGTAGCGTTTGCACCCAGGAGTCATTGCAAGCCTATTTACTGGTGTAGAGTGGGAGCCAGGACCTCTAACCCTGTGCTGGTGTAGCGTTTGCACCCAGGAGTCATTGCAAGCCTATTTACTGGTGCAGAGTGGGATCCAGGTCGTGCAGCCCTGTGCTGGTGTGGCGTTTGCGCCCAGGCAGGAGTCTCTGCAATCCCCTATATTGGTGCAGAGTGGGACACAGGCCTCTCTACCCCTGTGTTGGAGTGGCACTTGCACCCAGGCGTCCCTGCAACCCCATTTACTGCTGCAGAGCGGGAGCCAGTGCTCTAAAGCCCTTTTGTAATGAAGGCGCGCGTACCCAGGATCCCGGTGGAACGTTGTCGTGCAGAGCGTGCGAACCAATAGCCCCAAGAAGACCCTTTGCTTGTGCAGTGTGTGCACACAAGAAGGTTGCAGCCTCTCTGGTGGCACATAGTAGGAGCTCCTGGTGCAGAGCACGTGTGCCAAAGACCCCCTGTACCCCTTTGGCGCAATGCGTGTGCATATAGCCCCCTCTAGGTAGTCCATGTGCTTGTGCAGGTCCTCTATGGCCTCCTAGCGTCGTGTGGCGCTCGGAGAGCACTCCGCAGCCTCCCTCTGCAGATTACCGTAGTGTGTGTTGTGCAGGGGCACCCCGGGCTCGCTCCATTCACCGCTGTCAGCACTGACGTGACTAGCGTAGGATTCCTCGTTGATTCGACGCAGCGCCCTTTGGCAGCCTTTGCAGTTACTGCTGAGGACGGAGGGAGGGGTTGAAGCAGTCGAGGGTCTCATTTTTTCCTCCACTACTTGGAGAGCTGATAGCTGGGGACGTTAGGGGGGAGGGGCTAAAGGGAGAATGCATATTGCACGGATGGACTGGGTGACCAGCACGTGGCACTGCATCGCCCAACGGGTGCCAAGAGACTGGTGGTACCAGTGTTTATTGCAGAGAGGTTTAATCTCCAAGAGGTGGCCGAGGTGGGATGCAGAGGAGGGGGAACCTCCGTGACATCCCTGCGGTGAAACGCTGCAAAGCCAAGCGACATCAGGGCCGAACCCACCCCTTTACGGACAAATGTCCGGTCTTTGCAGAAGCTCTGCAGGAAACAAGGCTGCTCTCTGTTTAGAGGCAATAAATTACCCATGTGGGTTTGTGCGCCTGTGGCAGAAAAAAGTGTGTTACCTCCACATGTTCAAAACCTTTTTGGATCAACCCAGACCCAGGTCGGGAACACGTGCATCAGCAGTTGAGGCAAAGCTAAATCCGGGTTATTAGCGCCAGGAAACAGTGCTGCAGGGTATGCGCCTTGAAACACTGGTGTATAGGCGCGTTATAAATGCCATAGCATATCAGTGTACATTATAATTTGTTTTGCTTTACAATCCATAACAAGTCCACTACAGCAGAAACCAGTAGGTCAATGTAGATGCGGCACCAAACACAGCATGGATTTGGTTACCGTATAGAAAAAAACAGGAATATAATTTGTGTTTAGTTGCCCAGATTACAATAAATGATGGGGGTGAGTGGAGGTGGCGTTTGCAATACATGATGGGGCGCAAGGAGAGATGGGGTTTGCAATAAATGATGTGGGATGAGTGGGGTGCGGTTTTCAATAAACGATGGGGCATGAGGGGAGATGGTGTTTGCAATAAATGATGGGTGAGTGGAGGTGGGGTTTGCAATAAATGATGGGTAGTGAGTGTAGGAGGGGTTTGCAATAAATGATGGGTAGTGAGTGTAGGAGGGGTTTGCAATAAATGAGGGGGGTGAGTGGAGGTGGGGTTTGCAATAAATGATGGGTTGAGTGGAGGTGGGGTTTGCAATAAATGATGGGTAGTGAGTGTAGGAGGGGTTTGCAATAAATGATGGGGGTGAGTGGAGGTGGGGTTTGCAATAAATGAGGGGGGGTGAGTGGAGGTGGGTTTTGCAATAAATGATGGGTGTGAGTGGAGGTGGGGTTTGCAATAAATCATGGGGGCGCAAGGGGAGCTGGGGTTTGCAATAAATGATGGGGGGGTGAGTTGGGGAGGGGTTTGCAATAATTGATGGGGCGCAAGGGGAGGTGGATTTACAATAAATGACGGGGGTCAGTGGAGGTGGGGTTTGCAATAAAGAATTGGGGTGAGTGGAGGTGGGATTTGCAATAAATGATGGGGGCTGAGGGGAGGCAGCGTTTGCAATAAGTGAAGGGGCGCAAGGGGAGGTGGGGTTTACAGGCTTATGTACAACTTTACATCGCCGCTGCAAATTTAATATTTGTTGCTCTATTGCACACACTTGGCCCAACTGCAGACGAATGCAAGATCCACTTTGCACAATGCTATCTCAGGCCGCATATTGCTGCCCGAATTCCTGATTCATGACAAGGATTTGTGTGAGGAGGAAAGGCCTGGCTGTGGCTGCAAAGGAACTTTGGGCCTCATTATGACCCTGCCGGTCTGGTAAAAAAAAGTGCCAGTATTTAGCTATTCCATCAGAATACCAGCAAAATTGCAATGAGGCCCTTTGTGCCCGACATTCAGCCTGATTCATGGAATTATTTGCATGATAAACGCAGATTTGCGCGCCTTTCGGCCCGAAAATCCCCGTTTGAAGTATGGGGATTTTCGGGCAGAACGGCGCGCAAATCTGCATTTTTCACGCAAATAATTCCATGAATCAGGCTGTACGCGTTTCCAATGAAAAATTGGAGATTGTTGGATGGCAAGTTTAAATAAATAACAAGTACAGGGCATTGCCCTGGACAACTCTCCAAAGCAACATTTTCTGGACGTTTTGTGCACCATTACAGAATGGAAAACACCATGTCCAACCCGAGCTGCTCGGTAACATCCCTTCCACACAAGACCACAAGCAACCCCAGACATGTTTCAGCCTCATCGGGCATCATCAGCGAGGTGCAACTTGGCTCTTTGGGTACAGCATGCTCGGGACGCCAATCTGGGAGCACCTGTCCCACTAAGGGTGACCAATGTAAAACTCAGAAGAGCGATAGCTGTAAGGTTTTGAAAACCTCTTAACCAATGCCATTGTTCAGCCCGCCATGCTGTTACAAAAGGGGAAAAAACAAATACACATTCATTAATGTTTATATGTTGCATGATGTTGTGAGCGCTCCGATGCCTCCAGGCTTGCCTGTCTTGGCGCTGTATGAATAAATAAATGAATTAAACAAAGCAGGTTTGGTCCTACTCCAATAGTGGCAGTCCACCCGGAACCGCTAGGTGACATCCCCGTCTGCGTTGGACCACAAGCAACACCGGTTGCCCAGCATATTGATAGGCATTGATTCCCTGGTGCCATGCCGGTGGCCCTGGGGACCTCTCTCTACCCATATAGGTTAGTGATTGCAATTGCCGTGATAGGCCTTAAAGGGGCTGATGCAGAACTTGACTTTCTTCCACCTCCTCCCACCTGTCAGGTTTGGGAGTCTGCATATAAAAGAATGGAAACACTCCTGCTTTGGGCAGAGCAATACTGCCAACGCTCTAACATGGCCACTGGCCTGCGAGAGCTGAAATGCTGCACGTGGGAAAGAGCAGCAGATCTCCCGCTGCCCACTTCTCTCCTCCCGCCCCCAGCTAGCCCTCTCTATCCTACCCCCGCTGTAGATCTGTTCTGTTGTTACCTCTGTAAAGCGCTCCGTTATGCATCTGTTTTGGTGTATACCTCTGTAAAGTGCTCTGTTATGCATCGGTATTGGTGTATACCTCTGTAAAGTGCTCTGTTATGCATCAGAATTGGTGTATACCTCTGTAAAGTGCTCTGTTATGCATCGGTATTGGTGTATACCTCTGTAAAGTGCTCTGTTATGCATCAGAATTGGTGTATACCTCTGTAAAGTGCTCTGTTGCTTCTCGAAGCTAGGTAAACCCAACAATAATAATAATAATAATAGTAATCATAAAAGGTGGCTGATTTCCAAAAGCTAATATAACTGTCCACAGCATTGTATTCGGACAGGCGACAAATCTGCCCACCCACAGAATGTGTGTGTTTTGTCCACTTGAGTTTGCACAGGGCATACCTAAGTGGACTCTGCTTTTTTTCTAAATTGGGCCCACCGGGTTCATTGCCACTGAAATGTTGTTCAGCTAGCTGCTATCAGGATTTGTTGAGTTTCACTTTAATAGAAACTTGCCATACACGATTTAGAAACAACATGAGGGGTGCGGTGAATGAAGAGAACACACACCATGTATGAGGTTTCAAAAGGCTTTATTCTTTTCAGCATGTGTAATGGGATAAATACCTATAGGCCCTACAGGCCATCCATACATTAAAAGGGGGATCTTCCCTCTGGATAATCTAAAGAAAATCGTGCTTCAAGTTTTCCTGTCTGGCAGGGATATGGCTCTCCCTCCAGTTCTCTGCCTAATTCACTCCCACAGTTTCAGTGTAGTGGTTTCCTGCTCGCTTCATGACAATTTCAGGGTTACAGTGCCCAGCCCGCTTCTTCATCCTTGAAATGCAGTCTCAGGGATAGAGATCCCAACATCCTCCTTAATGCTCTAAAGTCAGTCTGAGGGGCATAGCACCCAACTCGTTATTTGTGAACTTCTGGGGACATAGTGTCCAACTTAATGGTTGACTCTTTAAACACTGTCCTAGGTATAAGGTGCTTAGCTCACTTCTTTACTCCCTCACTTTTTGTCACACTAAATACAATCAGGGATGTATCACCCATCATGCTTCTTGACCCTTCACATTTCTTGATACACTAATCTCAGGAATGTGGTATAAGACACTCTTAAACACAGTGGCACAGATGTAGTGTCCAGGGCACTCCTTCGACCAGCTGTGAGGAATTCGACCATCTGCATGGTGTGCCCGCGCTCGCCAGGGCTTTTTGAAATGTTTAAATAGAATGATGGTAGATCAACCTCAGGAAAATATGTGGGGCTAATCCACACACATTTTCCTATGCTCACACCATGACAAACACATGTACTAGTGCCCGCGCTCGCCAGGGCTTTTTGAAATGTTTAAATAGAATGATGGTAGATCAACCTCAGGAAAATATGTGGGGCTAATCCACACACATTTTCCTATGCTCACACCATGACAAACACATGTACTTGTGTACTCTGGGTGGACACAGCCTACAGGCACAGTTCGCCCTGTCATATTTAGTTGGAATGTGACAGCCAGGAGTCCACTATGTCATCTCCAGAAATGGGGTGGATCAAGCTTCCCTCTGCCATCGCCAGCCTGATTAACCAACAAAGGCTCCATGGATCTGCCCTGCTCTTTTGTTAAGCCCTGCAGCTGGTGGCAGTGATTAACATACCAATTAGATGGTACTTCAAACACGCCCACAGGGGGCCTGGCTGCAGATGTTCACAAAGAGACAGGAAACAACAACCTTTCATATGTAACTGTGTCAACCTGAAGCCAGCTTCCACCCTCAGTATCAATGACAGTGAGCTGTCATATCTGGGACTGTGTGTTTGCAGTAGGCCACCCTGGTAGGAGGTCCCCATTCATAAGGTACGAGAATGTGGTTTGCAGGAGCCAGAGAGTCTGGTCTCGCCACAGTTTCAAGGGATACCTGTCGCTTTAATCAGGAAGCACAAAGAGATCCATTAACCAGAGAGACTCTTTGATCAACAACAGACAGGAAGATGGGTGGGATTTAGTATCACACCTTTTCACCCATTTACCTTTCCTGTTGCAAAGCACTCTGGTTATGACCTCATGCATACAGGAGATTTTTGGTAGGGACCCCAGAATTGGTACATTAAGGTAGGCTTAGCCTTCATCAATCACTGTGGCCCATTTGGCTTTAAAAGAAGGCTGAGCCCCTCTTTTTGGAGATCACCTGAAGACTTCTCTTGAACAGAGGGAGATAAAGAACTCAGAGGACCATCCAACCGTTCCAGAACCGGTACCCAGCTAGCACACAGCGTGCCCTGCTAGTCTCTGCAGCAAGCTTCCTGGATAGGAAGTGCCAGAAGGTCTTTGAACCTACAACCAAGGACAAGGCAGCTGCCTGCAACACATTCCTCATCTTTGGGCCATCCACCTTAGCCCATTGAAGAATCTGGGAGAAGTGCCTCAACAAGCATCTACTGACGTCTGCCTTAAAGGACATTTTCGAGCCAGTCGAGTTGCAACCAACTGCAACGCTGACCGTTGCCAGTGCTTCAGAACTGCTGAATAGCACTGAGACAACGATTCCTGACCCCGAGCCGCAGTATAGGCCAGCCTGCAGCCATTCTTCCAGCTTCGCTAGCCGAACTGTTCTGCCGCCTGATACCCGCAGCTGACTCCCGTCTTGAACTTTGTCACAGAAGCCTGCAAAGCACCCTGAAGCTGGCTCGACCCTGTCGAGCACCAAGAACACCTACAGCACAAGGTACATTGTGGTTCTGACCCCCTGGTCCTTCCCAGATGGCCCCTATAGAAATGTGCAACTAACCAAAGATCCACGTCCTTCCTGAGATAAGGATGCTGTTCCATCCATGTTACCAAAATTGGACCAGGACGTATATCATTTGCTTGTTATTCCAATCCGTTTGCATCCCTTCTGGTGTATTAGAGGTGTTGGGCTGATTGATTGTTTAGAAACTGATATTCACCCTGGACCAATATTACCCCGGAAGTTTATTCGTCACACTGGATCAGGGTTATAGTGCTCATCTCACTCCAGAGATATTAGACACTGCTTTCTCCTTGACTGTCTCAGTGATATAGCACCCAAGCTACTATTCGCAAACTTCCAACAATTTGATGCCCATCCCATTCCCAAAAACATAGTGCCTGGCACTCTTCAAGGGAAATAGTGTCCAGTTTACATCCATAAACTCCCAGGGATATGGTGCCCAACTAAATTTCAGGGGTAAAGTGCCCAGCTCACTTTCATAAACTCCCAAGGATAAAGTGCCCAGCAAACCTTCAGGGATATAGTGCCAAGCTCACTCCTTGAGCTCTGGCACCAAACCCCCATATGCTGAAGCCCGTGTTGGGTGCCCCCTGACAAGGCTGCGGTGGGCAGTGTCAGGAGTCCCAGGTCCATTGGATTCCCCTGTGTTATTAACTTTCCCAGGCCTCGCAATGTCTTCTGGTTTCTCCAGGGATTCCTCCTCCATCAGTTTGTAATGGTATTTCCACTGGTTTTGGTTTCTCTGTCATTTCAGCTGACCCACCTGATGCACCCCAAAAAGACTGACCTTTTTGTAATGCATGATTTTGCTTCTCGTGATTTTGCACTGCTCTCCTTCTGGCTTCCTGCCAGCTCCATGCAACTGACTCATTTTCGTCTGGTGGCAAACCTTTTAGGGCACCTTGTAGTGAATTCCTACCAACAAGGTTGTGTACTGGTTCTCTCTGGTGTTTTTTCTGTGAGTCCCTCTGGTTAGTTTGCACCTAATTAAGGAATGTGTCCCATCTCTTTCTCCAGTGTACTCTGTTGAGGCTTTACGTGGACTGGCATTCATTTTGGGGTCAGGCGGATGATCCGCCTCCTGTGTGCCGATTCCGTGTCGGCACATGGCAATGCTCTGGTGACTCCGGTGGCTCTTAGGTCATTAATGCGGTGCTTCTCTGCGATCTTTCAGATGCAGGAAAGGTGAGCAAGTTCAAGTGGGAAAGTGTTGTGCTCAGGTCCTGATGTTAACGGAGCGGGCAGACTCGACTCCTACGAAGCTGGGGCCTACGACTGTGTAAAGTGGCAAGAGTTTACAGGAGGCTGTAGTTCTCCACAGGATAAGGGATTGTCTTTGGTCACTGAATGGGGGGTCCCTAGTCCTCTTATCTGGTAGGGGGGAGAGGTTAGAATGGGGAGGAGTACTCTGGAAATTAATGCCATACCTGTTTGCCTCTGGGTATCTCTTGACATTGGCCCAGGGGTCATGGTAGGCCGGACTTCCGATTTCCTATTGCCTCCCCCACCCCCAGGTCTTGGGAAGGGGCAGTACACTAAGCTCTCCACAAAGGTCATAACACACTTCTCTTTGCACTGTCACACAGACAGTGTACTGTTAGCAACGGACAGAAACTTAGGGGATATTTTTAAAGGAAGTATATTAAACTGGCTTGCCGGGAGAAATTAAGCAGTAATTTGCTTAATTTCTCCCGGCAAGAGGTGGAGCTGGTGTACCCAAACCCTTCCCCAGCGGTTCTACAACTCACCTGATGGGTCAGGTGAGTTGCGAGAATGTTACTTTGGTGAGAAGACACAGCCTGCCTATTTTTGCATGTCAAGAGCACGTTTGCAGATGCGCAGGTGAGAGTGACTGGGCCCTGCCCACCGGTTATTTATAAAGCCAGAATTCTGCAATATTTATTCAACAGTCTGTTAAATAGCACACATTCAGCACCTAATCATCCACCAAGCAAATAATGTCTTGTATGCTACTTACCTGGCTGCTTTTTAAATAGTGCAGAACCTCTAGTATTTACCTAGTACTTACCTGGCCATTATTCTTCTTGTGCAGAACCCCTTGCAAGGCATAAAATAAGCAGTGTCGCATAGCAATTATTAAATTGAAACTTGGGTAGCAAAGCTAGCTATTTAAGTTACCATGTACAATGAAAGCACAGTTCACCCTGTATTCCACTCTTGCCCTTGGGCCTCCGTCCACCCTTTTTTTCTCTGTTCACTCCAGTTCATAAGGGCTAATGGGGAGAGAGAGAGAGAGAAAGTGCAGCAGTAATCATTGTCACCAATCTAAAAAAGGCCTGTGCAGTGCTAGGCACACATTAGTTTGTCTTTTTCAAATAATTGAACACCAGAAGTAACCAGATGATACTTTTATCACCCCACCCGCTCCGGACCACCGGAAATGCCACACGTGGCCGGGGGCACCCGGCTCTGGGGGCACCTAGGCCGAGGTCGCACAACCCTAGCCATGTTCACATGGCCAGGGAACCACACAGGGTAAGCGTTGCCCGGAAGGGGCAGCGTCCGGATGGCGTTGCCCGGCATGGGCACCGTCCTCCAGCTGGGCTCTGTCCGTGGGCCCAGCGCATGCAGCGCAGCACCAGCATGGTGCTTCAAAGACGACGCTGGAGTCAGGATCACTCGGACTGCCGAGCCGGAAGCAGCTCGGACCTTTCATTGACTTGATCACATGGAGGACCATGTGACCACACACACACACTGGGAGAAACCATGTCCCCCTACAGGGGTGACATGCAACACTCCTCCTTTTCCATAATAACAAAACAAAATCCCCAAAATCCAAACTACTACTGCTACTAATACCACTCTAGTACTTTTTCACACCCTTTATTAACCTGGGCAAGTGGTTCTATTATCACAAAACACTAACACAAACTCCTGGCATCACATTATATTTCCCCCGGCAGGGTCATCTTGAGCACAGAGTCTTCCTGGTGGCATCAGTGACAGTGTCTTTCTTCCACCACCTTGAAGATGCGTGATGCCAGGTTGATCCCTCCCGAGTGTTCCCTTCAGGCGGCCACACCACCGTCACGCTGAGAGAGACCGGCAAAGCCGCACCTGGGTAGGCCCAGGGGCCACATCGGCCAAGTCCATAGTCTTAGGTGCGCGTGTGATGGCATCATGGCACCCTGGCGGCAGGCCCTTTGTTGCGCTTCTTCTCCTTTATCGGGCAGACGGCCAGGACACAGTGGCAGGGTGCCTGAGCTGCCGGGCGGGGGAAGAGCACCCCACACCGGCACAAGTTGCCCTCCCTCCCTTTTTCCCCAGGCGCTGGGTCCCTGTAATCTTCCTGTGAGGCAGTGTGACCTAGTGCCCCCTTTGTTTGTTTCTCCTCCTCTTCCAGGCCCAGGTGGAGTTTGGCCCACCTTTGTGCTCTTAGACTTGCGGGTTGGGGAGGAGCAGGCAGTTCCCCCCTTTACTGCGGCTACAGCCGCTTCATGTCCTCTTGGGAGGAGTACCCATCTCATCGCGGGCGCAACCCGTGCTGTTCCTATTGCCTGGGGCCACCGGGCAGGGGAGGGGCGGGCAGCTGGCATCACACTCCTTTTTTTTTTTTTTTTCGCTCCGGACCGGAGCACCTCTCCTTCACCGCGGGCCCAGATGATGATGGGCCCGCCTCCCGTTGGGGGCCGCCTCAGCTGTTGGGCGGCCCCTGCACCACTTCTGTGCCGTGGCTGATGCCGTTCCTCTGTCGGGTCCACCTCAGCTGTTTGGCGGACCCTCCTTTCGATCCTCCTCCGCAGCAGACTCCGCCAGCATACGTTACGGCCAGGTCGCGGGGAAAAGGCAGCTCACCTCACCATTGCGGCGGATCCCGCTCATCTTTTCTTGGAAGGGGGGGCTGTGGGGGAGGGGCCACTCCGATGCCATATCTGACACCAGAGACCGCGCGGGTCCAGCAGCCTCATGCTATGCGGCCGGCGGGTGGGGGAGGGGCAGCGGCTCTTTGTTGCGGCGCAGCCGCTCCATGACTTCTTGGGGGCACACCTCGCCTCCCCATTGCGGGCTGCGACCCGTGTTGTTCTCCTTGTGGCGGGGCCGTTTCCTCCTCCGCAGCGGATCATGCTCTTCACTTCTCGGCCAGTGCCGCCTCTCCCCTCATTGGGACAGTCCTCCCCCTCGGATGGGAGAGGGGGGGCAGCTCACGCGGCCACCGCCGCACATCCTCCTCCCCACGGGGAAAAAGCAGCAGCTCCTCCTCCCGGGGCTACCTTACATTGTTGTGGCACGGCCGCTGACTTCTTCCGTCCCCCTCAGGGGACGGGCCTGCACTTTGCCACCGTTGCTCTCCTTTCGCAGGCCCAGTCGGAATTGGGCCCGCCAGACAATATTTCCTTTGGGGCACGCGGGGCCCGTATCCTCGTCGCCATTGTTGGGGGTGCTGCTCCGGGTCACCGGGCAGCCCCCATACTCATGTCGGGGGGGCACCCGACGGGACATACAGGTGCGGCGATCACGCCACGGACTCAGGAGTGGGGGTCACCCCACCCGCTCCGGACCACCGGAGCACCACACGTGGCCGGGGGCACCCGGCGCACAGCGGCTCCGGCTCTTGGGGCACCCAGACCGGGGTCACCACCCTAGCCATGTTCACATGGCCAGGGAACCACACAGAGATAGCGTTGCCCGGCAGGAGCACCGTCCGGACGGAGTTGCCCGGCAGGGGCACCGTTCTCCAGCTGGGACCCGTCCGTGGGCCCAGCGCATGCAGCACAGCACCAGCATGGTGCTTCAAAGACGACGCTGGAGTCAGGATCACTCGGACTGCCGAGCTGGAAGCAGCTCGGACCTTTCATTGACTTGGTCACATGGAGGACCATGTGACCACACACACACACTGGGAGAAACCATGTCCCCCTACAGGGGTGACATGCAACACTTCCTAACCCTTAATACCTTCATACTTACTTCTAGCACCCAATTTACCTTTTCTCCTTCACCGCAGCGCTCACTCTGCGACGCGAGTTCCGCCTCCACATCTAGAGGTGGGACTTCTACCGCAGGGTGCTTTTTTTTCCTTTAAAAAAATCCCAACTTTCTTTGTCCCCGCTTTCCTTTTTATGGAAGCAGAGCACACCCTCGCAACCCCTGACGTCCCTTAATGTCGGTCAAGGGGAGTGGGGTGAAGTGGGAGAATGGAAGAAAAGGCTCCCACCAATCCCCTCTCTCCCCTGGCCTAGAGGATCGCGGCCCAGGCACCCGCCACGAGAGGAGTTTGCCCATCTACCAGACGACCAAATACCCTGGTACAAGAACATACGGATGTGCCCTCCCGCGTGCCCACCCGCGTGCCCGCCAGCCTGCCATACCCTTGCCGACGCCTGCGGCATGGAGGGACTCGACTGAATCATCCAGCACTAACTCAACACATCGTTAGAGATGCCATGACGGCCTAGCCAACGGTCAGAATACCCGTGCAACATACACACTGGACACTCCCACACCAATCCACACGAAGAACATACTCAGTGCTACGACATAGGTGACGGACACACCCACAGACGCGCATCTTTATTATTTTTCACATAGACTTCTCAAAATGCAGAAACGCCAGACGCACAATGAACGCATCTAAAAAAGTTTGCTCACGCTTCTCCTAAAACCATGCGCAATAATGAAAAGTATAATGAAGACACGATACTGGAGATAAAGCAATATGATACCATAACCTAAAGCGCCTGTGTATCAGATGGCTCCACTTATACACCAGGCCCAAGTAGGCCTCAAGCAAGAGTCCCTTGAACATCGAATGAGCCAGAGTTCAGTTGCTGATCCCGCAGAATGAGCCCGACGAAAGCAGACAGTCAAGGGCACAATGTTGCTAATTCGCATGCCACAAGCCGACGCCAAGGTCACACCTGCAATCAAGCCAGGCATACAGTGAAAAAAAAACAATATTAATTGTGCAGAATTCTGCCTCAACCACGGTCCCACCTCTCGTGACCAAGCCAAACCTGACAGGGTGCCAGGCCGGGGAGGAGGGAAACGCCTGGATTCCCCGCTTCAAGACTCAGGCAGATACTATTAAGCGTCTCAAAGGACATCTGCAGCGGTGGGAGTAGCCGGCCTTCCAGCACATGAATAAATCTCACATTGTCTGTACATACCCATAGTGAAACATTGTTGCAAATGACAGGTGCACCGCGAGCTGGGAACAGCGATGGTCCCAGACTGGGGGGCTCGTGTGTGGACCAATCAGAACATGGGGCTCTTATCACTGACGCCACTAACATTGACCAATCCTCAGGGGTCTCCATGTAACAATTTTCATGTATCAATTTGAAGGGACAACCCAAGTATACCACCTGACTAACCCTCAACCACTAACAATGCTCTCTATACGTATGCTATACTAACCCTACCACTCGAGGAGCCAATCCAGAGTGGCGATAGGTTTCTTGCTAACTTTCCCAGGTGACGCAAGTAGCGCGTCATACTAAGGTAAAAAGGGCCTGCGAGCCCATGATGAAGAGTGTGTGTCAGGACGGACGCGTACGATCCTTGACCCATCCCTGCCGTTTGTTCAATAAAACAGCAGAATCACCTTGCTTCTTGCGTGTGCCTCATACTCATTTTTGGGATACACGGGAGGAGTTGGGGCCTCCCTGCCCGGAGGTCCGCGGACGGCTCAGCCGACCCCGGGAGAATTACTCCCCGACAAGTTGGAGGCACTGCTGAGATCTGTTTGAGGTCTACTTTTATTTTTATCTTTTCCGAGTGCTCCCGTTGCGAGGAGGCCCGGCGGCGCGGCCCCCTCTGCCGCTGCCCCCTTTTGAGGACTACAGGACCATCGCGGAACGGCGAGAAGACCGGACAGCGCAATCCGAATATTGGCCTTCGGGAGCCGGTTGAGAAGTATCCCGCCCGCGGTTGGCGAGTGTCCAGACGTGGTCCAGACAAGGGGAGGTGGCGAGCCGCTTGGAGGGGTGCACGCAGTCGAGTGGCCCCGCATCAAGAGCACTTGGTGAGTATGCCACGCACAACAAGCAATGTGAAATTGTGAGGGAGGGGGAAGGAATTGAATACGGGAGGTGGGAGGTGTTGCACAGGTGCGCGGCGAAGGTTTGACAAATTAGTGTTGGCAATGAAATGAATGGTAGCCGGACAAGTGCGAGAGCAGTCCGCTACGTTACGGGAGAGAAGGGGGCGGAGCACGAAAACATCACGTGCGACCGCTCGGAGACACTGATTGGCCTAGGTCGCGACCACGTGTAAGGGTGTGTGTGCATGCGCGGTTTCCTACAATTTGGTGATTATTGATCAATGAGTAGATGAGGATCCCTATTGATCGAGCAGGAAACTCGATAGATAGATGACGGTTCCCTGTAGGCGGTAGCTAGCTGGTTGCCCAATACGGAAGATAATTGGCTGGTTAAGCCCTGCTGTCGAGGGGCGTATCACACGCGAGGCGACGCAGTGTGCGCAGTCCGATTATATTGTTGATTACCTTGTTCCAGGTGTGACAGGAAGATAGCTGTGGGGTTAACGGGGGTGGATTGAAAGTATATTTTGGACTTAAAAAAAACATGTGAAGAACTTACCAGTAGTTTGAAGAAATCGGTGACGTCACCAGTAGGGTTTTCATAGGATATTTCGAGCACAAGGCATTTTTATTTTTGAAAGTGGGGGGAAAGAGAGTTGTGGTAGGGGAGTGGAAACAAAGGTAAACGGTAGTGAATCGACCGGGGGAAAGGCGGAAACGGGGGCGTGGCTGCGCACGGAGAACGCCGGCCACGGCAAGTGTAAAGGAGAGAGGGGGAGCAAGTGGAAGTGGGGCGGCTGTATAAGAACGTAATAAGGGGCACGCAGCCGCAGGGGGCTACGTGCGCCTCGGCCGCAGGGGGCCGTAAGGGTGGAAAAGAAAGAAAAGAATATACAAATGTGAATGCTATATTTTACTAATTTTGGTTATCGGATTATCACAAGTCCCCAAATTTACGGGGCCAGGTAAGAGGCTGTATATTATAAACTGTCAGTAAGATAACAGCTACCAAATAGAGGAAGGACAACAAATAAAGAGCTACCATGTCATACGGGGCAGGATCGGGAGGGTGGGGGAACACCCTCACTACCCCGCTACAACACATATGTAAAACATTGTCGCCCCATAGGGAGAAACTGATCAAGTATAGCATTGAATGGACACAGGGGACGGATAACAAAATGACGACACCATGGCAAAGGAACAGACCGGCAATATACCCCTAGCGAAAGTGGTGAAAAAGGAGGAAGGGGGGTTATATCCTTTAACAGAACTACGGGACATGGTTCAATTGAGGGCGGCTGAGGGGTACTCGAGCCCGCCACCATATACAGCCTCAGGTAGCCACACAGGAAGGGAACAGAATAGCACGACGGGATCCGCCTGCACGAAAATGCCCGCAGGGGAAGGAGGGATTGGCCAGGAACGGATCGCAGGAATAGGACAGGATGAGTGGGTAGCCGCGCAGATATTATTAAAATTACGAGGTTCATTAACAGAAGAGGAGGAGGAGGTAGTGAGGAAGATGGACGAGGATGACACCAGGAGGAGCAACGGGAAAGGGGAAAAGGGGAAAAGAAAGGGGGAAGAGCTGTTAAGACAGACGGAAGAGATCTTGGAAGAACGACTAGTAGGATTAAGGGATGAGCAGAATAGACTGATCAAGCAGCTCGAGAAAGAGGAAAGAGAGAGAGCACGAAAAAAGAAAGAAAGCAAGGATGAGCTGGACAAAATAAGGGAACGAAATGAGGAGAAAAAGAGAGAAGCAGAAAGGGTGAAGGCAGTAGCAGAAAGGGTATCCAGAACAGCACTGCGTGACAAAATGAGGGAAGAAGAAGAAGAAGAAGAAAAGAAATTGGAAATATGTAGAAGAAAATTACTATCAGAAACGACAAGGAAATACGAAGAAAGAAGAATGATAGAGGGCATATTAGAACAGGAAAGAGCGAAATGGGAAAGAAAGAGAGAAGAAGAAAGAATAATGGAAAAGATGAGTATTAAAGCAATGGAGGAATTTATAAAGAAAAGAAGAAATTGGCAAGGAAATAGAGAAAAAAAATGAAGGGGAGAGAGAAGAAAGGAGAGGGGGGAGTGAAGTAAGAAAGTACATATACAGAGACACAGAAGTAGCAACAACATCACAACAAAGGGGAACAATTGGCAAAGGAGGCAATGAAGGAATAGACTTAATAGACTTACAAACAGTAACGATTAAGGGGAACAAGACAGACTGGGGGTTGCCGTCAATGGAGGACTTTTGCAGTGAGGAAGAAGGAGGAATAGAGAGGGAAGGGAGAGACAGTGGAAGGGAAAGCTTAGATAAACTATACATCACTCGGACAAACCAAGGATCACCTTGGATATGCAGGAGAAAGGAAGAACTGGAGGGAAGTGAGGAGGAAGAGCAAGGAACAGTGGAAAAGCAGACACGTGCAGCCACACCGTCACCATCCCGTCCTACATGCTCCACTACCTCACGCTCATTACGTGCGGCGTGCCCATCTAAACTAGCGCCCTTCCCACACGAACTGACACCCTATGCAGGGAAGCTTAGAGACCTCCCTGGACGAAGGCAGAGAGAACAAACACACACGCCCATATTAAATAAAGGAAAAAATGTAAGAAAGGGAAAAGAGGGAGGCGAAACAGCTACGTGCAATATGGACCCCATTGACGACATAGAAGATAGAGAAGAAGAGGAGGGGTGTACGGATTCGATTGTGTGGGACCCAAAGGGCCAACAAGGACACAACCTAATGCCACTCCTGGAGAGGGGAGGGGTTAGACCACAATACGTCCCCTGGAAGCATGCAGACAAGGAAAATATAAAGTGCAGACTCCCATCATTAAGTGGAGGTGCTTGTAAATGGATATATGAAATGGAAAAACACACTGCAGGACAGAAGTTGGCAGTGGGGGATGTAAAGGGCCTTCTAATATCAATATTAGGGGATGCAGCGGATGACATCTGGAAGAGAGCAGGCTTCCCCGGGGTCACAATACCAAACACATCACACGATGGGGCACCATTCGCAAACTGCAGGCATGCATTATGGCAGGCACTGAGGGTACAGTACCCAGACACATCAGACATAGGAGCAATTACCTCGCGCAAGATGCGTGACAACGAAGATCCTGTTGATTATATCCAGGAAATTCAAGAGAAGTGGCACATGGAAACTAGAGAGCAATGGGACAAGACACCAGCAATATTTTACCACATACTAATACAAGGGCTCCCAGAAGTAGTTCAGAAACAACTGAAGAAAGTAGTAGGGATGGAAGCAAAAACATGGCCAGAAATACAACTGACGATAGTGCATCATTGCAGAACATGGCAAGAAAAGATGAAACAAAAGGAAGAGGATAGAAAAACGGAAGAGGCTAAATTAGTACAGAAAAAACTTAATAAATATACGATGGAAGGTGCACTAATAACCACACCTACAACAATGACTCAAAACCCCACACAAGTAGTGGCTGCACAAGATCCCTCTCAAATACAATCATCACAGATCATAACACAACAGCAGCCGCCACTCCCACCATACACAACTAACATGGGAGGAGGATACTCAACACCAGGAGCTGGGTATTATAATTACAACAGGGGGCGGGGAGGAATAATGATAGGATACGGATATAATACACAACAGCAGGTGGGAGGTCTTAGAAATGACTACCCCACCGGGCAACCAGTATACCAGGACAACACAGGAAACTTCCCATGGCAGAACAGGGAACCACCGGTGTGTTGGATCTGTGGATTAGTAGGGCATATGTCACGCACATGCAGAGTGAGAACAGGCACACCATCATGGAGTGAACAGGGACAACAAGGACACACACAGGAACAGCAGGGCATCCAGCAACAGCAGACATTGCAACGGGGAAATGGACAACAACAACTGGTAACACAACCACAGCCACAGGTATATCCACTACCACAACAACAGGTAGCGATAGCACAACAACCCCAAACACAGCAGGTACAACAACCCGCACAAATCCAAGATAATAACATATCGTCTACCAATACACAACTACAGCAAACACAACTGGGTAGGGTGACGGTCTTGGGACACAACCCTTACACAGGAAGTGGTCAATCATTATACCCCCAATAGGACAGCCCACAGACGGCCTTGGTGTGTCCCATCCTGTCGGTAACACCTAATAGTGCGGAGGAACCACGCATAGAGGTAACGATAGGTGACAAAAAATTATCATTCCTTGTTGACACTGGGGCGACCCGGTCCTGCATAAGGGAAGGTAAGTTAAAGATGTCAGGTGAAGCCATGAACACCCAAGGATTCTCTGGGGCTAGAGGGTTGGTTCCCTTTACTGATAACATTCCCTTATCTATAGGGGATTATGACATGTCAGTCCCACTTTTGTATCATAGGGCCTCACCAGTAAATATACTGGGGAGAGACATCATGAGCAGACTGAATATGACGATCTCCTTTACGGAGGACGGCATAATTTGCTCAACCCCAGGAATTAACATGCTCACTGCACGACAAATTATGCAAGCATACTGTGGACAGACAGTGGTTAGGGCTGAGCCAGTGGATGGTGAACTGTTCCAATACGGGACAGACATGGCATTTGCATGGATGCCAGGGATTGAAGGAAAAGTTTGGAGGAGACCAGCAGCCTACTTGTTTAGACCTGAAACGCCCACAAATGAACCAGAAGGAAAGGTGATTTCGGTGAACATAGAGAGTATAATAGCAACTGCTGATTACATCGCAGTACATGCCCAAGACAGAGAAGGAAGAGCATGGAGGGCGGTGATAGCACTAGCAGAAGGATGTAGACTCACCCAGGTGTCAGATGAGGAGCTCTTCTCGGAAGAAAAGGAAGAAGGAGAAATGGTGTTTATGATGAGTGTAGAAATATGGCTAAGAGTGACGTACAAACAAGTGGCACAGAAAATTGCAATGGCACTTGAGGCACCCACGTCCACCCCAGTTCCCTTCCTCGAGGAGGATATGGCAAAAGTACCCACATCATTATGGACTACCAGTCCCTATGACGTGGGGTGCATAAAAAGCATTGGGGGAGTAAGGATAAAATTGAAAAAGGGCGCAATACTACCCAGAGTGAAACAATACCCACTATCAAAAGAGGCAGATGAGGGCATATATGAAACAATAACGGCCCTTATTAACAATGGCATATTGGTCCCATCAGAATCACCATGTAACACAGCTGTATACCCAGTGCGCAAGGCCAAGGGGGGTCTTGGCGCTTCATACAGGACCTCAGGCCTTTGAACAACATAGTGGAAGCAGAATACCCTATAGCAGCAAACCCGGCCACAATCTTGTGCGGCATTCCAGCAGAGGCATCACGATTCACAGTGATAGATCTCAAAAATGCTTTTTTCTCAATACCCCTACACCCAGATTCCCAAGACCTGACAAGCTTCACTTACAGAAACACAAAGTGGAAACACACCAGATTACCACAAGGGTACTGCGAGTCACCCTCAATATTCAACAGAGTAATACAGATGGATTTAGGTAACATTGAAGTGGAAAGCACTGTGTTGCAATATGTTGACGACATAATAATTTGCAGCACCAGTGAGAGGAGATGCAGAGAAGACTCAGTGAAGATGCTGACAATACTGGCTGAAAAGGGTTACAAGGTAGACAAGGAAAAATTACAGTACTGTCAGGAACAGGTCATTTACATTGGTCAGCTCATATCCCAATACGGAAGAAAGATTGCACCACAAAGGGCACAAGCCATTTCAAAAACGCCCCTGCCACAAACAGTAAGGGAACTACAACAGTTCCTGGGACTATGCAACTACTGTAGAGCATGGGTATTTGACTACAGCTCATACATAAGACCCCTACTTGAGGGATTGAAAGAAGCTAACAGAGGGGAGAAAAGGTTGGGGTGGACAATGGAAATGAAAGAGGCTTTTGATGAACTAAAGGATGCAACATCCACTGCCCCGGTACTGGCCACCCCAGATTATGAACGACAATTTTTCATATTCTCACATTGCGACTCAGCAGTGATGAAAGCAGTACTGGCTCAAAAAACAAGCATGGGCTACAAACCAGTAGCGTTTTACAGCGGCCACCTGGATCCTGTGATGTTAGGACATTTCCCCTGCGAACAAGGTCTCGCCGCAGCTGCCTTTGCGGTAGAGAAAGCATCAGCAGTTAGCATGGGGTGCCCAACCACACTGTTTGTAGAACATGCACTATTTGCTATATTGAACAAGCCTAAGTCCACACTGACCACGCAGAGGGCGTCAGGTTATGAGATAATTTTATCCAGACCAGAACTATCTATTGTTAGATGTAGCACTGTTAACCCTGCAAGGTTCATAGCAGAAGTAATTGAGGAAGGAGACTATGTACACGACTGTACGCAGACTACTAAAATATACACATGCACTAGAAAGGTTGAAGAGAACGCAGTAGATGGAGGTGAGCTCTTGTTCATTGATGGGTCATCAACAATTGACCAAAGTGATGGTATAAGGAGAACTGGGGCGGCAGTGGTAAAAATGACGTAGGTACCGGTGTGTGTGGTGATGAAATGTGTACAATTACCACAGCATTACTCTGCTCAAGCAGCAGAATTAGTTGCACTGATCTTGTCGTTGAAGGAAAGCTTTGACAAACGAGTGACCATATATTCTGACAGTGCATATGTCACATCCACAGTCCACTCAGGTTTGTCAAAATGGAGGAGAAGAGGGTTTAGGAGAGCAGACGGCACTCCAGTACAACATGCTCTCTTGTTGGCTGAACTAATTGAAGTAATAAATGACCCCCAAGAGTTAGCATTGGTCAAATGCACCGCACCCACTAATGGAGAAGATCATGTCTCAAAAGAAAATGCAGCAGCAGACGCACATGCAAAGTATGCTGCATATTTTGGTGAGATATGGAACCCCCCAGAGTCAGAGAGAGGAAGAGGGAGGGGGATAGCTAAAGAGATGTTGATAAGAGAAGGGTACACACATCTCCCGGCCACACAGATAATGGAACTACAAGCAGCTGCACCAATGGCAGAAAAAGAAATATGGGTTAAAAGAGGATGTACAATGTCCCCAACTGACGCACTATGGCGCCAGGGTAACACTGGAAAGATGGTAATGCCACTGACACTATTGAACACCGCCCTGAGCCAACTACACCACCCAGCCCACACAGGGAAGGAGGTCATTGCAGCACGAATTAGGGAAGACTGGTTCTGCCCCGAGTTAAACTCCCATGTGACAAACTTCATCAGCAATTGTCTCACATGCCAACAGTTCACGGCTGGTCACACACTGAAGGTGATTAAAGGTACTATACCCCGGCCAGAGGGACCCTTCCTACACATCCATATTGACTATGTTGATATGATTAACATATGTCAAGGGAATAGGTATATGATCGTAGTAGTATGCCCATTCTCCAGGTGGATTGAAGCTGGACCCTGCTCACACCCAGACGCATTCAGAGCAGCTAAATTCCTAGTGAGGGAAGTCTTCCCCAGGTGTGGAGTGTGCGAGGTACTGCGGTCAGACAATGGCCCGCATTTCGCCAATGAAATGTTTCAGCACATCACATCCTTACTGAATATCAAGCATAAATTTGCATGTGCATATCACCCACAGGCCAACGGTATATGCGAACGCCTGAATGGCCTACTAAAGGAGGCAATTGCAAAAATACAGCAAACAACAAAGAAGAGTTGGTTGTATTGCCTTCCACTAGCCCTATTTGAGTTGAGGAATAGACCAGGCTCCGACCACCACCTCACCCCTCACGAGGTGGTGACCGGACGTCAAATGCGCCTTCCTCTGACGCCAACCTCAAGAGCATTCACTGACTATGAAAGCACTGCAGCTGTTCTTGGTGATGAAATGTACCAATATGTGTCTTCTTTGATTACTAGTGTAGGGTTTGTGTCTCAACAGCTCGAGCGCACGCGGGGTGGGTCTAAGAGTGATCGACAAGAAGACGAGGAGAGAGAACAAGAAAAAGAAAAACTGTGCAAAATTGCTAAAGGCGACCACGTATTACTCCGCAATTTCAACAGGAAGTGGAACAGCCCACGTTTCACTGGCCCCCACCTGGTAGAGGAAGTATCAACAAGAGCAGTAAAGCTACAGGACAAACGTGCCTGGAATCACCTACACGACGTAAAGATCTGCAAACTCCAGACCCGCCCTAGCGTCACCAACAGGGCCATTGGAAGAACAACAACAGCGTCACCGACGGAGGAAGAGATTTCTACCACAGCCAACGGCCCAAGTGTCTCCCTACCCCACCACCCCCCAGATTCCCCAGAGACAACTACTGGCATAGAGAAGGGTAATTCCCACACCGCCCACCCCATGGTCACACGATCAAAGAGTAAAGAGACTTCCGCCAGTTGAACCATAAACCCCCTGCCTATCGACGTCCCTCTCACTGCAGCATTAACCCAACTGAAGGACATTATTTTTCACATATACACATGTAAACACTTGAATGTTCTCTTTTTCTCTCGCACATGCAGGTACCGTGTATTATTATACTGCTAAGAAAATAAATAACTAACAAAGTTCACTGCCCAGGAGTAGATGCTACCATCAGACAATAACTACCCTGAAGAATTATCACACCAATTTGTCTATCACATAAAAAGGCCAAACTACCTAAAAAGAAGGAGGGTACGTGTCTACTACACAGCATTTCTCTTGGCCATAGAACAGTCGATGCCCCATCTCCACCCTTACTTGCCTGTCCTAAGAGATAGATCACTTAGATTGGCGTGGGAACAGCTCTTTGCCTGGGCACTGAATGACTACTTGATAGGGAGAGCTTGAAAACAACAACTAACACTAATAACGAGCATATTGAGAATTTTCAGGCGGGCAACTTTAACGTCGCAAGAATTAGCTGCCGGACTGCAGCAAGGTAAGAGCAAAATGCCGGTGAGATTAGAATCTGTAATAAAATTGATAGGGATTTTGATGATCACCGGGTTCTTGGCTGCCTCTGTATGGCAGAACAGTTGTGCTATCCATATTTGGCTGTTCCCAAATCTAACATACCCCCACCCCCGGCTGCAACAGGTGTTACGTCAGGTGGTACTAGCAAAATCCCACACAAGGGAAATAGAGTTAAACGCAGCACATACTCAGACAACAAAGGTATTGACGACTACATACAAGATTCAGCACACGTCTCTAACAACATGTGGTACCAACACATGACTCAAATAGGTAAGCAGACAACAGAAGACAGCTGCTACGTCTGCTCATTGATCCCATACGCCATGAGCGCTTCCCGAACTTTCGTTGCCACGGAAATTGATGAAAAAACAACACGATGTATAATATATTTGGCACTGTTCCAAATGAAAGGGAGATTTCAAGGGAACACGGTGCACCTGGTATGGAAAACACGAGACACATACCCGTACGAAAACAACTTCCTCAAGGATTACTTGAGCTACCACAAGGCCAGTTTGCACGCTGAAGCATTCAGATACATAACAAGCGGTCCTGAAAAAGGAGAAACAAAGAAAGTAACATTACAGTACCTACCATGTGATTGGTACGCCACTGAAGTTCCTGGTAAACAAGGATGTTGGGAAAGACCACTGATAATAATAACAGGGAAGGTGTACCTGGGTGACAAGTGGGACATAGGAGTGGTTGGCAGCAACATGATAACGAGAGAGGATACTAAGAGTATTGCTGAACACAACGACAGATGTTGGATGACCTGGGTCAAGTACGTACCCCTGCTAACGTGGATAGAGAAGGATGAAGACCCAATAACAATACTGCCGCTGACTGCGCCTAAATTATGCTACCAACATAAAGGAGAAGTGGACGTGGGATACAACACCAACTGTGCAAGTGTGACGGAGTTACCTGAGGGGGGAGCAGGAACAGCAGTGGTGATGGACCATTACTGGGCCTGCGGAGACAAGGCATACCACACACTGCCCCCTCTGTGGAATGGCATATGCACAATGGTACACGTCAATGTACCATCACTAGTGGTGCCCCAGAAACATGTGAATGTGGCAAACTTTCCCAAAATGGATGAAGGAAACAAGAGGAAGAAGAGATCTGTACACTCCCAGAAGGAGCCAGAAAACCAAAACAGCGGCAACAACACTGTCCTGAATAGAAAGAAAAGACAAGGAGAACCTTTGACAGGAAATTACCTATGGGGACGGTCGGAAACAGCACTCACTTCAATCCCGCCAGAACACAGACTATTCAGCAGAGCAGCAATGTTCTACTCCTCAATAATACATCCGGGACTACAGGCTTACGCAAACGCAAAATGGCTCCAGATAACTAGATGGGAACTAATGATGACAATTAATTCTACAGTAAATGGATTCAACGCAATAAAAGAAGAACTACGAGCAGTGAGGATGGTAGCACTACAGAACAGATATGTACTGGACCTCCTCACAGCAATGGAAGGAGGAGTTTGTGCAAAGATAGGACAATCATGCTGCACATTTATTCCTGCTAACGATGCTGACAATGGTACACTGACGGAAGCAGTATCACAATTGGCCCAGATGCACTCCAAAATGATGGATGAAAGTAAAGGCGTGAAAAAGGACGACAGCTGGTTTTCAATATTATGGTCGTGGATGCCATCTTGGCTGTCAGATGGACTGAAGATTATAGTTGGATGCATTATTTTGGCTGGAGCTGCACTGATCTTGATAAGATTTTGGAAGGCCCGGACGGCACGAACCACTGACGAGATGATCGAAATGGTTGGTATGCACCCCTTGATGCCAGCAGATGACGGTCAACACACAGGCATAATAATAAAGGAAAGAGAGAAGTTGCGCAACCAGATCATCACCAACCATCTGGACCCACCATCTGTGAAGCTCGAAAACCCAAGAAACCCAAGGAGCTACATAGGGAAGTGGGTATACTGCACACCTGGAGGAACATGTGTATATATGTATTGGTCATTCGAAGACCATGTGAACCACTATGGACATTTGGGAGGAGTAACTAAAATATGGAGAGTGAGAGGAGATAAGGAAAAGGATATGTTTGTGGTCGACAAGTCGACCAGAGGGGGGACTGAAGTGGGAGAATGGAAGAAAAGGCTCCCACCAATCCCCTCTCTCCCCTGGCCTAGAGGATCGTGGCCCAGGCACCCGCCACTAGAGGAGTTTGCCCATCTACCAGATGACCAAATACCCTGGTACAAGAACATACGGATGTGCCCTCCCGCGTGCCCACCCGCGTGCCCGCCAGCCTGCCATACCCTTGCCGACGCCTGCGGCATGGAGGGACTTGACTGAATCATCCAGCACTAACTCAACACATCGTTAGAGATGCCATGACGGCCTAGCCAACGGTCAGAATACCCGTGCAACATACACACTAGACACTCCCACACCAATCCACACGAAGAACATACTCAGTGCTACGACATAGGTGACGGACACACCCACAGACGCGCATCTTTATTATTTTTCACATAGGCTTCTCAAAATGCAGAAACGCCAGACGCACAATGAACTCATCTAAAAAAGTTTGCTCACGCTTCTCCTAAAACCATGCGCAATAATGAAAAGTATAATGAAGACACGATACTGGAAATAAAGCAATATGATACCATAACCTAAAGCGCCTGTGTATCAGATGGCTCCACTTATACACCAGGCCCAAGTAGGCCTCAAGCAAGAGTCCCTTGAACATCGAATGAGCCAGAGTTCAGTTGCTGATCCCGCAGAATGAGCCCGGCGAAAGCAGACAGTCAAGGGCACAATGTTGCTAATTCGCATGCCACAAGCCGACGCCAAGGTCACACCTGCAATCAAGCCAGGCATACAGTGAAAAAAAACAATATTAATTGTGCAGAATTCTGCCTCAACCACGGTCCCACCTCTCATGATCAAGCCAAACCTGACAGGGTGCCAGGCCCGGGAGGAGGGAGACGCCTGGATTCCCCGCTTCAAGACTCAGGCAGATACTATTAAGCGTCTCAAAGGACATCTGCAGCGGTGGGAGTAGCCGGCCTTCCAGCACATGAATAAATCTCACATTGTCTGTACATACCCATAGTGAAACATAGTTGCAAATGACAGGTGCACCGCGAGCTGGGAACAGCGATGGTCCCAGACTGGGGGGCTCGTGTGTGGACCAATCAGAACATGGGGCTCTTATCACTGACGCCACTAACATTGACCAATCCTCAGGGGTTTCCATGTAACAATTTTCATGTATCAATTTGAAGGGACAACCCAAGTATACCACCTGACTAACCCTCAACCACTAACAATGCTCTCTATATGTATGCTATACTAACCCTACCACTCGAGGAGCCAATCCAGAGTGGCGATAGGTTTCTTGCTAACTTTCCCAGGTGACGCAAGTAGCGCGTCATACTAAGGTAAAAAGGGCCTGCGAGCCCATGATGAAGAGTGTGTGTCAGGACGGACGCGTACGATCCTTGACCCATCCCTGCCGTTTGTTCAATAAAACAGCAGAATCACCTTGCTTCTTGCGTGTGCCTCATACTCATTTTTGGGATACACGGGAGGAGTTGGGGCCTCCCTGCCCGGAGGTCCGCCGACGGCTCAGCCGACCCCGGGAGAATTTCTCCCCGACAGGGGGACACCCCTACAACCCCCACTCCACTTGATCGACATTATGCGACTTCGGCTATTTTCCTAATGCGGTTGTTGAATGGTATCCTGCATCCCCTTGAGCAACATAATGGGACGTCAGGGGTTGCGGGGGTGTCCCCCAGTCCTATAAAAAGGAAAGCGGGGACAAAGAAAGTTGTTTTTTTTTTAAAAGGAAAAAAAGCACCCTGCTCCTTTGAACTGTTCAGGGGCACGGAAGCAAGCCCCTAGCCTGCATATCGCTCCTGGCTTTCATGATATTCTGCATCGCCCACAGATGACGGGAATCGGCAGGGGCGGAGCTACAAAGATCATCAATGGGCAATCCCAGGAACAGAGCTGTTGGAGGGCGGGTTATTACGCTGTATTTCCATATTCTCATGTTTACGCTGTTTGTATGGCTGTAGCCATCTGTGGGTGGGCGGAGTAGCCAAGCGTGGCTCCAAAGATTGCCGAACACTGCCTCCCTCTGCTGCCATGGGGATGCAGGATACCATACAAAACCGGAATCGCAATTATCGTCTGTTCGTTTTTATTTTCAATGTTCTCTACGGAAGCCGAGGTGCACAGTGTTGTAAAGTGACTTCCAGGCTTCTTGGGATTACTTATATGTTTATTACAAGTACTTAAGTCACAGTTACATGAAGTTATATACATAAGTGGACAGGACATAACACTGGCTCCCATCACCCAGGCTGGGGAGCCTGCGTGACCATTTGGGTATGTTAGAGGTGTGTCTGGTTAGGAATACCACACACAGCCACCATCACAAAGCAGGAGACTTCGCGAGAATTTAGATTTACATCGCCCGGTCAGGATTAATTAGGACTTTTGCTTCACATGCTTATAAATGGACCAGCTCAAACTATTAGATCGCTCACATTTATTGCTTTTGATATTCCCCAGGAGGGATTTATAACTTGGAAGCTTTCAATATTCTATTCACATTTTGTATCATTTTCAGTGCTCGAACGAATGAGGTCCAGCTGATCGCATGTGGGTTTTTGCAACATTTTTCATAGCATTTTTTTTTATGGGGGCCCATTTCACCTAGTTTTGGTATGTCTGATGCTTGGACTACAGCTTGGTGTTCATGAGTCTCTTGTCACATGTGTGAAAGTAGGCACACATTTCGGGCGGGGTCTAGCCTTTCAAAAGTTGTCATAGGGGCTAACTTTAGAGACTGCGGGGGATGGGCGAATCTATTTGTTTGAGTGCATCTAACTTCTTTACATATTCCAATGAGACTATTGTAGTGCAGCTTAAATGCTGTTAACTCTCTCCATGCCTGAACCACACACTTAAGAACTGCTGTGAGAATTAGCTGTCACCTCCACCATGCCCTACTAATCACTACCCTGACATGCAAGTACTAACACCCCATCACGATGTTAACTGCCTAAACATATTTCAGCCACGTCAAGTCAATATAACCCAACATTTCAGAAGGCTTGGGGGGATAAAGCCCTGTCTGCTCAATGGCCGTTGCGCCACTGGCCCATCACAACTTAATTTGCTACACTTGATGGTAATTCTCTTGAAAGAATGGGTTGATCATGCAAGCTGGTCTAATGCTAGGCCTGAGCTCTGGTTTGAGTTTGCCTACGCCAATACCCAGGTATGATATGATACGATAAGTCATTTATAGCGCGCCTGTACACAAGTGTTTCTAGGCGCAACAAGACAAGGGGAACGGATGGAGGGTGAACAAAACAAGCAATCTTACTAGGTCTTATGTCATTCAGATTGTGCAAGTGCAAACAACGCAAATTGCAGGGGGAGGGAGAAGGGGAAGTGCTATTATGGAGGAACGTTTGATATAAATGTGTGCTCTGAAATGGGAGTATAAACTCAACTGATTAATTCTGTTTGATGCATGCTATTCTAATTTGAAACCTCCCAAAAAGGATGTATTTAGAATATTGCATGGTTGTCTGTTGTTGTGAAGAGTTTGTTTTCGGCTTCCTGCCAAACTAAACTTGACGTAAATCGATTGTTTCATTTCTTTGTAAAGTTTCAGGGAAGGAGGCTTCGCAAACCTGCTCACAAGCTTTGGCCAAACAGATCCAATTCAGATTTGATTGTAAAATCCTTTTTTTTAAAAAAACATTTCATTAAATGTTAAATGTGTGTACTTGAAAGGGACATACCATTTTTAAATATAAATAAAATATGTTTTTCAGACCGGTAAATAAGGTTTTACCTTCTGACTATATTTCAGCAAAAAGACATTCCAATCTATCTTATATTCAGCATATTTGCAAGTGTCTTTCTTGCTACGGTTGGCCTTCATTTTGTGATCTGCTTTCAAGCCCTTAAAGAAGAAGTGACAGCGTGCAATCTGCAGATGCAGCAAGGGACAAACTAAAAGGTTCCCTTACCACTAATGCTACCCCGTCTATACTAGGAATACACAGTAGCAACGCTATTAGTAGTAGTAATAATAATAATACAAGTACCATTAGCAGTGCCACCAGTGAGGGCTCCCCAATCAACAAAGTGCGGTTTTGGGGGAGGGCTCTCCCTTAATAATATTTTTAATATTATGAGTTAAAATTGTACATTTTCCAGCACACATTTTGTTGTGAAAAATAGGGTAAAAAGCCACACGGTTCATTTTTTTAAATATAACATACGATTGGCTTGGTCACTTAACTGATAAAAAAGGACTTGATCCAAAAAAAATAATAATAACATTTACTTGCTAATCAAAGGAGTTGAGAGAGGAAAGGACGAGACCCCGTTGCTAACGAACTTCACACTAAAGCAAATGCACTAGAAAATTTGAATTTGAAATTGATTCTTCTTACTTTTGTAAACATTGTTTATACAATTAAATCAAATAAAAAAATAAAAAAATATAACATATGATCAAACACCTGTACGTGCCAGGTCACCAACAGTTCACAGGAGCATTTTTGAATGCACTTTCATGATGCCTTTGCCCACAATAAATGCCAGTATTCTGTCAGTGTAGAAGACATTGTTTAACATACAAAGAGAAGGTCCACATTTAAAACAATATTCATTTCATTGTTAGTAGTTTAAAAAATGATGTACTTAAAGAGAAGGGACTGGATTAGTGCTTGAAAAGTCACTAAGTAATCAACAAAGTGAGAGTACGCTCCAGTGGAGTAGAGATTTAATATTAATACACTTGAAAAATCTACAAACAATCAAAATTACATGTCATAGTTAACAATCATACAGCATAATTTGTTGGAGGTATATATAAACAGAAAATACATATTTACAAAGCTGAATTCATAGGACAAACAAACCACGGGTGAAAGAAAAAAACAGTTATGTTGAAGGAATCTATTAGCAATTATCTAACAAGGTTAGTTGATTTGTAAAAGTGAAACATTTCCTGCTGTGAAGACAAAGAATCAGGATATTGTTTCGTATTACTCCCAGTAGGATGTAGTCAATTGTTCTGAACTGTAAACCTGTTCGGTATTTAGACACGTCTCTTAGTTTATCAATTGCCCAGTGCAGAAGACATTTCCATGTTGGCTGTGCCCAATAATGCTAGTATGTCTACTACAAACAGACAAGTTTGTGCTGACTTTATCAATATATGCCAGCATTCCCACGTAAAAACACATTCATTGTGGCTTTGTCCATAATGCTAATACTGTGACTGTTGGAAGACAAGTTCTGGATGGCTGCTCCCACATACACCAGTAATCTGAAGTAAGAACACATATATGTTGGCTTTGCCCATAATGCAAGTAATGACACTAACTGTAAGGAAATATGTACATAGTGCTGCACCAATATATGTCAGTATAGCCATGTAAGAACACATTTGTTGGATTTGCCCATAATGCCAGTAACTGTAAGAAGTCGAAGTCCATGCTAGCTGTGCCAATCCTCCAACCACCCTGTGGCCCGCACCAGCCTCCAGCTCCCTCCTGCCTGCAGCAGCTCCACTGAAAAAACCCTGCTCATATGGCCTGTACCAGCTCACACGCACAAACATACAAACATACATGCGTACACACACACACACACACACACACACACAATCACATAGCATTCAAACACTCTCACATTCAAACACTCACATTCACAGCAGCACATTGTTACACAGCAATCTTGCACACCATCATTTTTACACTTATCTTTTGGAAAAGCCTGTTCCTGCGCCTAGTCCCTCAGCTTGCATCCTTCCTTCACGAGCCTGCACTGAAGTAGGAAGTAGGAACTGGAGAGAGTAGCTGATTGGCACTTCCCTCCCTGAGACCCGCCCACACCTTTCTTATGGGAAATTGCCCTCCAATATTATTTTTAAATTTCACAGTATTGAGTTCAACTTTTATTTCTTCAATATATCATGTTGTGGAGGTCTTTATTTGCATTGCTTTATATATGCCAGGGGTGTGCAAACTGTGGCTCTCTAGATGTGTTAGTCTATGACCCCCTCCCTCCCCACCCATTGGCCCTCCCCTTTGTCTATGCTGGATAGACTGATGGGAGTTGTAGCTCAAGGAATATGGGGGCCAGACATGCCGACCACTCATAGTCGATCCTGGATGTATAATATGAACAGGATGTGCTCGAGCTATATCCCTGCTTTACATCACTCCTGGGCCTGTATTACAGAATCTATACACTGGTGCAATTACAATTGTGCATATACCTTAGAAAACAAAATGTATTCGTTTAATGGGCTTTTACACCAGGGCAATGTTTACCCTTGTGCTAATAGTGCCGACATTTAGCACTAGACAAACAGTACAATACAATATCAAGTTAATTTCAGAATATAAATAATTCCATAAAACTTAGTACAATAATAAAGTACATCATGCAGCCATGACCATTAAACGATGCAGAGGTTTACAGTCTTTGTAAGACTATGAAAACATTAAATCAGTTTCAGACATTTCATTTTAGATTTCCTACTTGACAATACAAGTTTTAACCTAGTGCATGACATACATGAATATGACAATATCATAAGGAGAAAAGTACTGGTAACGCCAACAGTTTGGGCTTTTGTTTAGCCATTGGAGAGGCATTTAAAAGCAATGCCATAGTGGTATTAACTGCCCATTGATGGCAGCTGCCAAATCGTGCGAGTAGCTAGGCATACAATTGCAGTGCCTGGCAAATGTCTAATACTTATATACAAGCCCAAACTGTTGGCTTGGCCCAGGACTTCAGTGAAGAGCAGGCATAGTGCTTATAAATCGAGTGGATGAAGGCTGACCTGGTCAAGACATTTTTATTATACCCATAGCTGGTTTACAGCTCCAATGAAGTAATTAACTTTCAGAAGACTTTTTTTGAAAAAGCACAGGCAGACACTTCGAGCACAAAGTTTGATGGCCAGACTTGATAACGTTAGTTCAATAAGATCCCAGGAGGATGTGTTTTGGGCAGGTAGGGGCAGGAAGTGGGTGGGAATGCCCATAGGGCTTAGCATGGACATGGGCAATCAATGGGTGAGTAAATAGCTATCACCGACCACAGACTAACTGTACTCTAATGCAATAGTTTGGGTTTATAGGTGGCACTATAGCGCCACCCAAAACCTCTATTTTTAGAAGGAGAAGTAAAGTCGTTTTCCGGATATGATAATAAAAAGCAAAGATTATGCTCATGCAAAGTCCCAGAGCATTTAAAGTTCACATTTTTCGGAATAGCGAAATTTGTCCCTAATGCTATTACCATGCAAAATGTTATTTGCACTGGTGCAAAGGTTCTGTAATAGATAGTCTGGTCTGAAAACCTTTTTATATGTGCCCTTCCTTTCCATACCTAACCCACAAATTTGATAATGTATAGAGTAAGGGGTAGGATGCAAATCAATCACTTCCCAATAACAATAGTGCTTATGTAAAAGCCCAAATTATCATTATAGAAGGGGCCTTTGCCCTTTTCTTTAATGACAAATTAGGAATAACCCATATGTGCATGTTGGCATTCCCCATGCACACAAGGGTGGTCCCGTTGGCTTGGTCATGCCACCATTTCATTAAACCACACAAGTTGAGCCAAGCCGGTGGTCTAAATTTTGTGCTTTCCCCTGGGGACCTTTTTGGGATGGGGGTTGGGGAGCATGGTATGCCCTGTAGGAATGAGATGGGAGAGTGCAGGCATGACCTACAACCCCTGCACTCGCTGGGATGGTAGTGCCACTGACGTCCCTACTAAAGTTAGTCCTGCGAGTCGGGCACAAAGTCACTCCGGGGTATATGTTAGAGTTACGCTTTAGGGATCCTCTTCACCCTAGCTGGGAGTGGGTGCTGTCAGGAGTGCAGGTGCATGCACTCCTTACACACTTGTGGAGAACCACAGGGCCCACCTTCAAAGACCAGGAGGGTCTCCCAGACACAGTCCAGAAGAGTGAGGGGTGAGTGCACAGCTCTACAAGGTGTGTGCTCTGTAATCTGGAGCTGCACCAACCGGCAGTATGTGCCATGCCCACGCACAATGATATATGTTTTTCTGAAAACTGCTGGGGAAAACACTGTTATTTTATAAGGCCACGGGTCTGCTAATAGCTTCAAATGCTTAACATGGATCCAGAAACATACAGACATCTTCTCAATTATATAAGGGAGCCCTTGTTAACATATGGCTATTGCCCAGGATGTGTTATGGAGGCCCTAAACCTAAGACTCTCTCTCATCTTATTGTTTTTCAACTGATGCAGCAAGAAGGATTGAGAAATGGAACTGCAAGTATCTCACTCTCAGAATCTTCCCTTCACTTACAGTGGCGGCAGGTTAAAGACCAGGCATGAAGCTCTGATCCATAGAGCTATCAATACCTAGCATCCCACCTGTTTCACTGACAATCTCAGAATGTGGTGTAGTTCTGGCTGTCAATTTGTGGACTGCTGGTCCCCAAGTGTGGGCTTAACTGGATGTTTAGGGCTGACCAAACCTACTTACTGTAATGAAGGAAGTGCTAATACGATATAAAGGCCGACAACCCATTTCGAAGTTTGCAGCTTCGTTTTAATCGACTTCCATCGCTTTTTAGAACGGGAATATGGTTGAATATTCCCTATGAAGAACGTCTATGTCGCTTATATGAACTGGAGGTGGAAACTGCAAGACATTACACCATAATTCATGGAGCAGCACAAAGTGCATTTTTGCAGTGCAGAGTCACTTTGCACCAGTGAAAAGTCACTTTGCACAGTGCAAAAAAAACTCCATGAATCAGGTCCTTACTAACGAAGTGGCATATTCTGAGAGAGCTGCATATTAAAGGACATAGACGTTTTAATCAGGGTTTTACAAATTATGGTCCAAACCATAGTTGGGTATTTCTATATTCAGGGAACAGTTTTAAATGAAATTTTAACTTATATTATATGTGGCACAAAATTATGGAAAGACTTGGTGAGCTATGACGGTTTTAAAAGATCATAATGTTATTAATAAATTGAATAGTGTCCTTTATCTCTCTCTCTATATATAAAAGGGACGTTTGTGGACATGGATGTCATTTCACCAAAATGCCAGGGGTAGCGGAAGTGATATCACATGACCCTTGACATCCGGTGACATTACAGGAAGTGATGTCATTTAACCCCGCCCCAAGTGACATCCCAGGAAGTGATGGCCCACAGCCATCAGATGCGTCTAACACCCATGTTACCAGCTGCTCTCATTTTAGCCAGATATAAGAAACCGAGGCACAGAGGGAGGCGAGATTTGTCTGCGATCACACATTTGGGGAATGTCATTTTCCAGATTTGACGTGGAGCCTATATGTAAAACAGATATAATGCAGTACTTGTAAAAGGATAACCGAAATTTATAACGCAGGCAACAGCTAGTGCATGAAACATCTATGGATCAATGGACACAGAAGCACTTGTTATATGTGGCATTGATGTGTTAAACAAGTCAAAAAAGCACCGTCCTGGGGAGGCGCCTGTTAACCAAGAAGCAGAATTCTGCACGAGCAAGGCCTGAAAACAAAAAAATTGACTGGGATTTAGTATCAACAACTTTCCCTGGTTATAAATGTATCTCTGAGTAAGATACCACTCCGATAGAAGAAATCTATTGCGCGGTGTAAGCTGAGGCCATCTGTCTGTGTGCATTTATCTTTAATTTATGTGACAAGCAACCACATGTTGTCCCCCACAACCCAGAGCCAAACTCAACACCATAATGTCCTAGTCTTTGATACATGACTCTTCTTCAATCTTTTTTAACGGGGTGAGGTGTGGGGATGAGGGGCTGCACTTCCCTCAACAGTGGGGCTCAATGCAGCTACGATTTTCAGAGCTCTATGTGCGAGGTGCGTTATTCAATAACCCCCCAGGACCGTCCCCTGAATGAAGCTTACACAAAGCCCTTTCCAAGAAGCAGTTTGAGTGGGGAAGGGTGGGTCACTCCATAGCTCTCTCACTTCTGAGACTCCAAGCCCAACGCTTATTTTCTTAAACAGTGTTGCACCAGAGCAGGCTCCTGGTTGAGTTTGGATCACCTCTCAACCACTCACATCACGTTTGAATGCGTTCAAGGTGAGCAGAGCCCAATCAATGGTGTAGCTCAAAATTTGGGGGGCCCCCTGCTAGTCATGCTTAGGGCTCCCTCCTCGCCCCCCAAGTTTCTCTACCTGCGTGCAATGTTCATGATGATTATGCCGCTGTAGGGTCATGTACTACTCCAAGTGAAAGAAGTAAATATGTTTTTTAATCAATGTTTAAATGTTTCAACTAGTGTAGAAATAAGGGGGTGGTGCCTGCTGCCAAAATATATCAGCCACCAATGGTGGTTGGTGATTTGTTTTATTGGTGGGTGTAAATATTTGCCACAAATATGCAAATGTGACCGAGCATAGCGAGGGGCCCGAACAAATGAAAACAGGTTGGGGGGGTCTGAGGAATTCCTCCCCCTCCCATGAGAAAATGTTTTGAATAATAAGTTAAAATGGTGCATTACATGGCACACTTTCTGTGAAAATGTAGGTAGAGGGCCAGACAGTTTGCAGTCGGTTTTGTAGGGTGTAGGGTGACTCATGGAAAAAAAAATACCCTAGATGCAAGATGCAAGTCAGTGCACAAACATTTCCCAATGCATTGTCATGCCGGTCCCTTCAATATTTGCCAGTATAAAAAACATGTTCATGCTGGCTGTGCCCAAACATTTCCATGCTGCCTACCCCCAACATATGCTAGTATTCCCATACAAGAACATACTCATGTTCTCTTTGAGGTGTTTTTTTATAGTATTATTACTGGCACTAGGCACAAAGCTGCCTCTGCCAATATATGCCAGTACTCCTATGTGAGAAAATACCTCAGTTGTTTTACACACACACACACACACATACACACACACACACACACACACACACACACACACACACACACACACCATTCACCACCCAGAAAATTCAGCCACACACTATCACATTCCTACTCATTCACCCACCACTCACTGACTCATATACCTTCTCTCGCATCCACTCACACTGCATTCTCCACACAGACACGTACCCACCCACCCAGAACATTCAAACACACACACTATCATATTTCATCTCCCCGCTCATTGAACCATAGCACATTCATACATCTGACATGCACTTCACACATGAAAGATACACCACATTTTTTTAAAAAACCTTCTTATCTGTTTTTCCAGCTTCGGTCTGTCACTCCAGGCCACCTTTAGCTCCTCGGTGCTGCTCACAAACAGGAACCAGGAAGCTGGGAGAGCTTCCTGGTTCCTGTATATGAGCCACGAGGAAACCAGAGGAGAATGGGTTGAAGCTGAACATGTCATGTGACACGTGCGACACGTCAGGGTCAGCTCCAACCCCTAATGAGCGTTTCCTTCTCGCTCTGCAAGCCTCGGACCAGCTTTCACCCTGATGGGTGAAGACTGCTGGGGGACACCCCCAGCTCCGGTGTGGCGGAGTCCCCGCACCACAAGGGCTGTGGGGACCCCCACTACTCCAGGAGCTTAAGTAAGAAAAATCATTTTTTCACCGCGGCAGCAAGGGAGGTTGCAGGGGTAGCAAGGGAGAACACGACCCCTGACGACCCCCAAATGATGTCCCTGTTTGTGGACATGTGTGTGTGTGTGTGTGTCTGTTCGAAATGTTTAGCATACTTCCCAACAGGCTACAACCCTGAAATGTGGCATGTGGGTAGGTTCCATGGTGTAGAAAATGGGCCTCCTTACACGTATGGCGGAGCAGGGAAACATTGGCAGTAATGGAATGACCGCCAATGTTCCTGCTCTGCCATACTGCGAGTATGGCCCTGGAGTGGAGGATTTACCTCCAGCATCATGCTGCTGGCCGTAAATCCCCCAACTTTCCACCAATCAGTAAAATCTGTGGAATTACCATGGCTGAATTACCGCAGCAATAATTCAGCCAAAAAAGACCCCAAAAATGAGGACTTACACCCCCATCACGCCACTTGTAATCCGGCGGTAATACTGCCAGACTAAGTGGTGGTAACAGTAATTCAGTTTGGTGGTATTTGGGTGGATTTAACGCCCAGATACTACCAAACTCATAATGAGGTCCAATGTAAAATGTATCAAATATACATTTTTCATTTTTTGTTTGTTTTTTAAGCGGCCTGCAACGCTTGCCCCTGTCATATGGCTCTTTGTGCCGTAGTTCTGCTGTAGTTCTACATAAACTTTAGTAGTTCATTGTTTCTAAACTTTCCACACTACCAGTATTCTAGCTGACATTAGCAGCACTCACTTGTGGGTGACTCAAAACTGCACGTTTTGTAGTAATGCGGGTGACGAGAAATGGTGTATGTCTCTTCAGTAGTGTCCGTAATTACGTCATCTGTCACATCGTGGCAAATCTCTCATGATAATTACAGGAACTTCCTTTCCCACGGGAGTTGATGAATGTATGCCATCTCAACAGTACGAAGCTTACACGCTTCAGCCCTACACGTACAAAATGGGGAAAAGGGAGTCAAGCAGCGCACCCTTATGCAAGGTTGTCTGCTAGAATGCTTTATTGCTTGGAAATCAAATGTATGAATTCTCATTCTATTATGACACCAGGAACAGCATAGTAGTTGAAATAAACCCATTGCGTCTCATTATGAGTGTGGCGGTCTAGAAAAAATGCTGGTAATTCTGGTGCCGCCATTTTTTCTGTACTGGCACACTTTGAGTTTGCTGGTGAGGGCCACTGCTCTCCTGGCAGGCCTGACCTGCCAGTAGATCATACCCCTACCGGCAGAAAAGAAAAAGATTAGAAGTTACATGTGTTTTTATTTTGTAAAGAAAAGGAAAAAGTTCTAGTAACAAGTTATTATTTTGCTGCAAAGAACTTTAGTAACTGTAAAGTATACAAGTTGTACATGTAGAAATATGATAATAGGGACCAAGTTGGTCATTAAAAAAGCTTGGTCCCTATTAGTATATTTCTAAATGTACAACTTGTAATGGCAAAGAAATGCCTGAATCACTGTTAAAAACGGTGCCAGTGATTCAGGTAACCCCTTCTTATGGAGTCCTATAGGATTCCATAGTAATGGGAATTTACCGTCACTCTGCTGCCCATAATATACTGGTAATACCGGGATACCGGGCGGCGGGGACGGTAAGGCAGGCTTGCCGGTGTTATCCCGCCGGTACCGGCAAACCTGTAATGAGCCTAATAATTTTTCAGCTGGGGGTCATCAAAAGTTTCCCAGTGCAGGAAAAATGCTAGTAAAATTGGTGGTAATACCGCCACCGGCAATTTTACTGCACCGGGAAACTACAGGTTTGCTGGTGGGGGTGACTTGTTACCTCCAGTCAAGAGCTGGAGGCAAATCAGGCCCCCACTGGCAAAAAACTGCAGGAAATGCCGGCACTGGTAATACTGGTGCTGGTAATTCAGGTAATTCCTCCCATGAGTTGTTATGTTATTTTATGTTGCTTGTCATTTATATAGCGCCTTATGTATCATTGGTATGATCTCAAAGCGCTGGTAGGTTCAACGCCCTCGGGAACCTCAGTTCAAGTCAGTAGAGAGAGAGAGTGTCGTATAGTGTGTGGGCGCACAGGATATGTGTGCAGCTGGTGTGGTTGTTGCATGATAGCTGCTTCTTAGTGGTAGGTGTGGTGCTGAGGATATCAGTTGGATGTGTTCAGTCTGGAGGGTGGACACCCAGACTGAGTTCTGGCTGCGTTGGGCCTGAGGAGACGCCTAAGCTAGCGGTAAGTGCTCGGCTAGCTGTGTTTTATTAGAATGATGCGGAGTTCGTGGGGTCATGTTAGTATGAGAGCAGCGATACCGAATGTGTCATAGTATAGCTGTGTTCTAGTTGAATGGTGGTGTATAAGAGAGAGTAAGCGTAGTAGTGTGATATGGTGGTTATGAGTAAAGTGGATGCAACCAGGCACGAGATCAGGACAGGGGGCGTACATAGTGGTATACATATATAAAGCGACAGGATGGATAGGGTAAGCATGTGATACGGATAACATGGGGATACAGGCACATTGTATATACATAGCATAAATATGAGATACAGAGATATATCGAGATATATCCACTACATCCACTTCATGTACTCTATCCTTTCTATGCACTCCGTTCACTCTGTCCTTTCTATCCACTGCGTTCACTCTATCCTCTTTCTTTTCCTTCCAATCCATCCACCTTTTCCATCCGTTCCATCCACTCCATCCTCTCCATCCGCTCCATCCGTTCCAACCACTCCATCCTCTCCAACCACTCCATCTGTTCCATCTGTTCCATCTGTTCCATTTTGATTCATTCATCTGTTTGATTCACTTCCTCCGTTCGATTCACTCCATTCGCTCTATCTACTCCATCCTTTCCATCCACTCTATCCTTTCCATCCACTCCATTTTTTCCATCTACTCCGTCCTTTCCATCCACTCCATTTTTTCCATCTACTCCGTCCTTTCCGTCTATTCGATCCTTACAACCACTCTATCAATTCCATCCATTTCATCCACTACATCCATTCCATCCGTTCCATCTGTCCCATTCACTCCCTATCCATTCATCCATTCCATCCACTCCATCCATTCCATACGATTCATCTTTCCCATCGTTTCCATCGTGTCCATCCTTTCATGAGTCCTACATGGAATGAGGAATTGCCAGCATTCCTGCTGCCTGTAACATCCCGAAAATACCAGGATATCAGGCAGTGGGAATGCAAACCACCAAACTCAGATTGAGTGCATACACTTTTGCAGGTATAACTTACTCTTTTAATTCATCTTAAAGTGACCAGGTTTAGACAACAATCACTAAAATGTACTAATTACCTTTCATGTACCTTTTTTGCAGGTAGAAATGGCTGGTTTAAATTGCCTTAATGTGACTATGATTTAAAAAGTGCCAAGGCAGCATATACTCTCTAAAGAAAATATGTTTTTCTTATACATGTCGCTAGTGACATATCAACGAGCCAAAACTAAAAAGCATATGACAAATATGTATGTCTTGAGTCACCACTGCAATGTCTGCTATTCCAAAACTCGATGGTGAATGTGTTTTTCTAAAATCCTATCGGCAGACGGTGACAAGTAGCGACTTTTGGCAGCAGAGGCTGCACGGGTGAAAAGATGCTGTAGGGCAGGAGTCTGCCATTGCTACATGCCTCTGTGATACAACAGTGCTTTGGTCTGTTAGTGTTGTGCGTCAGCTGCATGTTGCAATAGCGACCTTCATGTTGGAACTTTGCCCCACATATCTTCATGTTCATGTGAAGTCGGGAGCTTAGCAGAGTTGGCTTTGTTCCTATACAAATTAGTGGAGTTGTAATTGGAACCCTGGGTAATGAAGCAGTTCTAAGCGCTTGAGCTCAGTATCCTGGCCTATAAACACTGTAAACCAGCCTTTGTTGCAGTTGCACACAGGGCTGGTCCTAGGGTTTGCGTGGCCAAGTACGGCCAGTTAAGTGTACTGCCCCTTAATTTGCATGGGATAACATCACAGGAAGTGACATCACAGGAAGTGACGTGACATGAAGTGATGGTTACTTGCCCGCAAACAAAGTTCTTCATAATTTGAATACTACCCCAGACATGGAAACCAGGATGTCACCCAGGTTGTCATGTTCCCAGTGCAGATGCTTACACACAAGACACACTTTCCTTATTTTAAAGAAATAACTAAATTCCTTTTAGGTTTACTAATTGTAACCCAGGTTATTTTATCATGGCCTGGCAGATAGGCACCTGTCGTCTTTTCAGTGTTGGCAAGCTGGTGCTGAATGCATTACCATGGTAAAGTAGAACTGAAAAATAACTACAATCAGATTCTCAACGCGCACAATTCACAGCCGAATGACTTGGTAGCAGCAGCAGTGGAGGCCTGCATTACACAAACGTTTTCACATTGGAGTGCAATTTCGCACCCCCATTTAAACAAGTGTGACATTTGTTGCAGTACAAGCTTGTATCCCTACACACAGTCATTTTGAAGGGGCCTCTAAGATGTCAGGAAATTCAAGTAGTATCAGTCCATAAAGGCTGGCCCAATGCAGTCCCTACTGAAATCCCTACTGCCTCTTCAATTTTAGGTACAGCAAAGAGCACGAAGTCCAGATAGAAAAGAAACCTGTGCTTACAGCATACATGGCCATCCAAACGATTGCAGCCTGAACAGAAATCAGATGTGTCCTCTGATAGGAAGATATCTGTATGTTGTGGGTGTTATAGACTAAAAGGTGCACACCATTTATTACAACACATAGGAAACAAGGTTTGCCGAAATAGATAACTGGCATTCCAATACGCAGATTTCGGGGGAGTGCTAAAGTCCAGTTTTTGGAAGATTTGCTGGTGAACGCTTGTGTGTTGACCTGGTCTATTTGCCAAACAAGCAGAGTTCCATTTGGAAAACAAGGGGGTGTTGAGACTTGAGAGGTGCGATTTTAACAAATCGGCCAATCCGTTCCCGAGATGATGGTTGAGATTCAAAGCCTGTGACAGACAGTGGTGCCGGCAAACTGTTACATTGTTGAAGTCTCGCCGGCATGCTGCCGCATGGCTCGGCCGCCCCATGCTTGCCCGTAGCTTTATAAATAGCTTTTCTCTCTCTGTGGCAAGGGCTGTCCGTGGAAGGGTTGTCTGTGTGAGTGCTCAGAGTGCACTGAGCACACAGACGCGGCTCACGCTACAGACTGCATGTTTCTGCAACAGAGGGAATCAATGGTACCCTCTGGGTGGGGCCCCATGAACAGCACAGGGCCAAGTGCAGGCGCACATGCTGCACACGTCCAGTGCCCGCCCTGGTCGCACACTTCACATTTTGACTGCTGTCACAGATGCTAATGTTTCAAGGTAGTAGCTAAGCAGGAGTTGTCTTGACTATTGTTCAAGGTGGCCTTTGAGACAATTATGAAGAAGTTCTCCATGAAGCAAACGGACTATGCGAAAACACTGAAACCTCCACACTCCCTTGGATTTCCACTTGACTATAAATTAAGCACTTGTGCCCTCTCTAGCACGTACCGGCTCCTGAAAACTCCAAGGCTTCTAAGCACTGCTCCCCCTACCCCTTTTCTCTTCTCCTTCACTACCCTCCCTGTACTACATCGGGTGCTATGAAGTGATTGTGTTCGTGGTTGGCACCCTTACAAAACAACAATAATCGGTCGATTCATGGAAATGTGTCACAGAAAACCTGTAAGGGCCGCGCGTCAAGATGGGACACTGCACGAGCCTGCGTGCAGCATAAGAAATGCGCGCCCTGCGTATTCATGGAATTCACTGCACAAAGTAACTGTATTCGCAAGTCGCGCCCAGAACACCCCTGACACGCCCACACGCAAAGCATAAAGAACAAGAACAGCTACCTTTGCGCGCTCCCCGTGGCGCGAATACATGCACCCTTAACAGTGGTTGGGTCGCCCGCAAGCAGGCCTGCATCTCGGGGACCCTGACGAGGGTCCCCCGTAACTGTTGCTGGCACCCCGACAACATGCGTTTGAAAAAACATAACTCGGTCTGAACTTGGAAAATATGTGTGTAAGCCATTCCTGCCCCCTCTACACACTCTTTACACACACCGCTAAGTTAGATCGGAACCTCGGTTGTGTACACGCACCCCTAAATCCGACATGCAAACCCACCTCCGCACTGGGAATCCTAGGCGCAAGTGTACCTGCGCCTGCCTTCGGGTGGCGTAGTGATCGAGGCATTTACGTGGCCATTCCTATCCCAAGAGGCTGCGCTGGTGTTTCCTTGAATACGTGTTGTTTGGCGCAAAGTTGGGGCGTGCGAGGGGCTGCCTCTTAACACGCACTTTTTCACATGTTCTTCCCCATTTTCTGAGTTCTGCCCCCCTTCCCAGCCCCTTGCTCAAGCCACGCCCACGCTCTGCATGGAGTCTTGTGCAAGGCGATCGATGGCACGCACAGACGTTCCAGGCTTGCGCGAACTCCAAGCAAGTTCCAAGAAAGCCCTGCACAGTCGGTTCCATGAATCGCCAAACACAGATTTGCACGCAGTTTGGCGCGCAAGTATCCTATTTCCCACGCATATAATTTAATGAATCGAGGCGTAAATAACTAAATTGACCTCTGCGTGAGTGAATGAACATATCTTTTAGGCTGAGGAGCAAACCACGTCTAGATGCTAGAGCTCAGAGAATACAAGTTGTTTTGTAGCACAAACTAAACAATCTTCACTAGTTTATCAAGCTTTAACATACAATTATTCAAAGAATTCACACATCAAAAATGTCACTACGGTACACAAATCTTAGAACTGAAAGTAAATAAAAGGAGTACATGTTTTGCAATTTTTTTTAAAAAAGCAGTGAACGTGGTAGAAATAAAATACGCATTCGTATCTGTTCCCCTTTGTATAAAAACGTTTGCGGATAATATTGCAAACAGCTTTAAACATTGTCCGAAACAACTTTCTCCTCCGATGAAGCATCGCAGAACAAACAGATAAAATATGTTCAATAGTTTCTAACTTCCGCTCTGCGTTGATTTTCAGGCTAGTGAATCTCTGGCTTCTCTCACAGATGGAGTGAGAGAAAATGGCCCTTGCGCTGCCCTGACATTGCACCTCATCTGATGACTCTGCCACTTTGGTTGCTGATTGTAATGAGTCTTTTTTTTTTTAAATTACATAGACATTTGCCCACTGGGAGCTCTGTATGAAAGCCTCATCTCATTTCCGGTAGGGCTAGTGTCTGACAGTCACTGCTGGCCTGAGTCAGATGTGAGGAGGTGAGGAAGTGGGTGAAAGGCTGCCAGTCAAACTGCTGAGACAGCCACTTCTCTTGAGGGCTGAAGCAATACAGAGAGCAATGCTTACACGTGCTGCCTCCTCCTTCCCGGTGCCACCCTCATCAAGGTCGGACTGGGACATTACATTGACTTGGGCACAAATGTAGCCGACAGTCGTAAATGGCAGACTGCTTAAGTAGCATCCAAGATGCATTTTTAGGTAAAATGTGTTGCAAATTGTGCATTTTAAAGAATATTTGTTCATTAACACTGATCAAAACTACTAGGTGCAAGGTGAAGTAACTCAAAAACTGGCCCACATTGGCCAAAACACTGGTCCAGTTTGACCACTTTGGGCAGTGCCCTATAGGCCACTCCAAGCCAAACCCTCATGCATCTAGGCTAGGGATCTGCAACCTGTGGCTCTCCAGATGTTTTAAACTACAACTCCCATGATCCCTTACCATTGAGTATGCTAGCTAGTGCTGATGGGAGTAGTAGTACAACACATTTGGAGGGCTAAACGTTGCAGACTGCTGATAGACTAACAGGAGAGCACCTCTTTAGACAGCATCAAAAATATCATGGCTTGGCATTCTGGTTAGGGCAGTTGTGTAACTGTAAAATTGGTAACACATCCTCTGCAAACGCAGCTTTTTTGTCCCTTGGCCTTCGTGCAGTAACAGTGGCACCAGAGATTTTTCTCATGCTTTTGATAAAATAATTTGATACATACACCAAATCTCCCCCCCCCCCAGCGCTACAGGTGGACAGGGCAACACCTGAAAAAAAACAGTGGTAAAATATCTACGGGAGGTAGAGATTAAAAAGGGAGAAGGAGGGGCTGTGACCAATAAAAATGAACGGAAGATAGAAGGAACGAACGAAGAGATAATGGCAGATGCCAAGGTGGTTACCATTCGTGTTGTGGTTGGTTCAGCTTCTGTCCTGCTGATGGTGCATTGGGACCTGGTGATGGTGGCGACACGGTGTGGACTTTGGTGAGTTGCTCTTGGCCTAATTTTGGTGCACCACTTCTCTTCCTTATGAGGTTTCTGGCATGCCAGTGAAGTCCCATGTTCCTTGTCAAGATGTGATTGGCGCAGTTAGACATGGCGTAACTCCTGATTCTGGTGGGTGCAGGCGGATTTGGTAGTACATGACATTGTGTGTACCTCTTGTTGCTATGGCCACCTTGACTTTCACCGCTGTCACTGTGTATGGCAGTCTTCAATGGTGAATGCAGTCTGTTTTTCGTGCCTCAAGAAGGATGGTCCTGTCACCTGACTGTACAGCAGGTGACTTTGCCGCTGCCTTGTACTTTCGTGCTTGCTGTTTCTGCCAGCCTTTATGCTGCCCTTGGTTGTGTGATGAGGGCTCTTCAAAGTCAAGGTATATTTGAACAGGCCATTCGGCCAAAATGAAGTCTTGACTGTTGTCAAGGCGTTGCGCAGTGTGGGATTGTGCTGTATATTCTCAGGAACTGGATTAAACGGATCAGTTGTCCGTTTAAAGTATAGGCAAATTGAAGTACTTTCTGTGTGTCTGCATGAACTTTTCCACCTCCGCATTGAACTGTGGTTTGTATGGGTAACCTTCCTGTGGTGTAGCCCCAGCTGTCGGATGAAGGGTGGACATTGCTGCCCTTGAGAGGTGGGTCATTGCCTGAGCTTGGATTTGGATTTGAGGCAGGGGTCAAGTCCTAAATAAAAGTGGGCAGACTCCAGAGATTAGCATATCAAGGTGAAATATGCATATTTCATTCTATTGGCTTTCCATTACCATACAAAGTGCACAGGATGAATGGCATTTGCCTTTCATAAAATCAACACGCACCAAAAACAATGAGAGGATAACAAGTATTCATTTCTACAAAATAGAAGTGCATCAGCAAAGAACTCTGCTGCCGCTAAATATTCTGAGATCCGTAGGCATGTGCACCACATTATAAGCCCAAACGATGTCACTGATGACGTGATCATATATAGTACAATTCTACAATACTAATTGGAGGAGCCATATACATGTAGGGCCTGCTCCGTATGGGATGCCAGGCCATTGGTCCGTCTTCATCTGTCCATCTTCATTCACGTGGGCGTTACTAAGCTTTTCATCCACAGTGATGCTGGCATAACAATTTGCTAATTCCAAAAACAATGTTATTTTATCCTTGATACAATGTACCTGGCAGATACAGGGATGAGCCCGGGGGGGAGAACCAAGGTCACACCAACTCACATGCTCCACTCACTCCCAGGCAGATCAGCAACTCCTAAGGTCCTCCACCTTCGTTTTATGCTATATTTTGATGCCACCCGGCACGTCGCTGCACAAATCACGTGACCGATCTCTGAAGGCGCAATAGTTTTGCCGGTGTCCAGTCAATTGGTCGAAAAAAAACTGGTCGACTGCAATTTGGTCAACGCAATTTGGTCGAAAACCAAATGGTCGAATTTTTTTTTTAATTTATATATTTATTTTCAAAAAAATAAAAAAAAGGGTTAAAATAAAAAAAAAAAAAAATTCGACCATTTGGTTTTCAACCAAATTGGTTCGACCATTTGTCTGGTCGACCAATTTTTTTCGACCAAATGTCTGGTAACCAGTTTTGCCTTCTGATCTTATTGATCGATTGAGGGTTGTAAAAGTTTTATGGTCGGTGGTCTGGGTTTGGATGGTGTTCTCAGGATGAAAGCATTGCGAAGCTGTATTTCTTATGTGGGGATCGTTGGGGGCAGGAGGGCTTTGTTATCTATTCTGTGGGATGGCATCGCCTAGCAGGGTGGGAAGATCTTCTCTCCTTCCCAAAAAAGGTTGAAAGGAGTGTATGTTTTAAACTCCAAGAATCAATTCCAATGTTTGCTCTAGAACATGCAGTCCCGAAATAAGTCATTGCAACTTTAGTTCTATGCTACTTTTCCTTGGGTTGTATGGTGCAATGGTGAAGTACCTGGACTGGGGTTCGAATAGCCGGGTAGGCATAAATTTAAAGAAGGCAGTCAAATGTCAGATGACGTCCGCCCTCTGAGAAAAGTGGGTGGACTCCGTCCACCCGTGTGTACCCTCGACTTGAGCCCTGATTTGAGGGTTGCCATTTTATGCAAAATTCTAGACAAGGGCTAAGACTATGAACTCGGCTGTTGTTGATTTCACGCCTTGTAGTAACATATTCCATGCAAAAACAGTGAGGACTAGGATCTTACAACTTCTTGGTAGATTGCAGAAGTCGATGATGTCCCCCCTGGCATGGGCTGCTTACTATTGCTGGCAACAGGTCCTACAGGCCCACAGCTGCGCAGAGGACACATGCTTTCAGCACAGGCCTTGAAATCCACTCTACAAGCCTGTTTAATCCTGCACACAGTCTCTAGCACTGATGCCTTCTCCTGACTCCCCTCAGCAACCACCCACATGCCTGACCGAATGGGTTGCTCTCTACCGGAGCCTAGCCAGTCCTGCTTAGCCTTATTTGGCCAAATGCACACACGCATCCTAATCCTACTCCATGACCTCCAACAATCCGGACGTAGGTCCTTCGAGTGCGTTCCCACTAACAGTGCATTGAGACTATAATAACGGTCAAAGGCAACTACAATACAATACAATACACCAGACCTTTTCTCACAATGGTTTTCTTTGGACTAGTAGCCTCTGGTGGCCTTCATGGGTTACATCAACCAGGAGATGCAAGTGGGATCCCCATGCCACAATGTGCATGGTTTTAGTAGCAGAGCCTCTGGTGTTAACTAGAGTTATTGTTGGATGTTGGACACCTCCTGGATAATCGTCTGCCTTGTGTTTCAGGAACAAGTATGCATCCTGGGGTTTTAGGCACTGACGTGGTCTGATTTTGAGTAATCTGTGTTAGTGTGAGTGTTTTTGGCAATGCCCCCTAATTGGAAACGTGCTTCTCCGTGTCCATGGCACTGCTGCTCTCGTTTGACTCTTTGGCTTTGGATGTAACCCCTGAAGGCTCTAGATCCATATTCGACTGCTTATTTGCTATGTCGTAGCTGTAGCATCCACCGCTCGATTCATGCGGGTGGGTTTTGGAAGTGATGCTGCGGAGGAGATATTTGAAAGGTTCAGGATCATGGGTTGGGTGTCATCGCTGTGACATGCAGCTTGGAGTGCAGAGCGGACATACACAATCACTTAGGATCGCTTTGGTCCCAGGAGTATATTTGCACCGTGGTTGTGAGTACAGGAATTATATAGCCAAAAGCTGTTCAGTCCCATTGATATTTGTAATAAAAATGAGCCTAAGGGTCTGTTTTTACCAACGGGCTGATATATGCTAGGCTAGGCTAGTCTACTCTAAGAGTGCAGCCTTGACAGCAGGGAATGCTTTTTGAATGTTGTTTCTCTGTGTGCGTCTGTGTGTGGTTATGGCACATTATTTTGAGATACTTTTTGAGCTAAATGTCTAACCTCCCGGTTTGTCCCGCAGCCTCCATTTTTCATGCTCTTCTCTGGTTAAGAGCATGAAACCCCTGGGATTGACAGGGCTGCAATAAAATGCAGTGGCCCTCTCCCCTCTGCATGGATCAAAGGATGATTGCAGAGACGCTGTGCACGCCGGCTCAGGCAGCAAAGTCCACAGGGATCCCACTGGGGAATTTAAACACTCTTCACATCTTTGGTAATAGTCAATGATAAGGACTCAGGGGGGAATTTGCCATTTTGCACCAGAAAGACCAAAGCAAGCTCCTGTGAAATATCCAATTGTGTGCCCTATTTAAAGACAAAATCATTGAAACTGTCTCACATGTGTGTCCTTATTTGACAAATACAATGAAGGGTTTAGATGTATGCAGAATTTAACATCGCCTTCACACCACAAATAAATAAGCAGGATTTCTAAGCAGGTGATTTATGACAGCATATTGTGTTATGTGTCTTTAAGTTGTTTAAGTATTTTTGAAAAACCTTAAGGTCATTTTTTAGACTTGCAGTACTTTGCATTCTGGAAATTGTATTCCTACATTCATGGGGATTCAGGGGCGGGGGTGTAAGTACAATTATACTGTTTTTGCTTAACATAGTTATGTTTATGAAACACAGTTTTCTGAAAGCCAACCATTTACACATACTCCTAACAACTAGACCTGAGAAGATATGTGGTCAAGTGCTTAAACTGTAGACCCGTTTCAAATCACAGCTCCACCACCTACAGCAGTGTGTGATCCTGGGCAAGTATTTGTATCTCCCAGTACCTTATCTCAGGAGTTTTAATGATACATTCGTAAACTCTGCTTTTGTGCTGAACAGATGATGATCACATAATTAAACAGAACAGATGTGTGCAGTTGTTTTTAATTATTAGTAGAACAGGAATTTGTATGCTTACCCAGATAGAAATAAATTAGAGATGCTGATAGTAAGTTGGGAGCAAATGGCCTTAAAATGAATGTTAAAAAGTCACAGGTTTTGATAATGTTGTCGGCTAGAAAACAAGGAAGGGCACCGTTTGTGTGGACGGTAGAGAATCGCCCTCTGGAAATTGTTGACACCATTGTGTACCTAGGAGTGTTAATTAATAAAAACATCAATGAAAGTGGCCAATTAGTTTACCTCTGAGATAAATGAAAAAGATTAATAAGTCGCGGAATAGCAATCCATAGACAACATGGGGTTTCTCTCTCATTCCCATTGTCGCCTTCTATAGACAGAAAGTGGTCCAAATATTGACCTATGGAGCCGAAGCTGTACTGAACCTTACATGGAAGGTCTGGTCTGTATTGCAGGGTTTATTCTGGCACAGCGTACTGAAATTACCAAAATCGTTGCCTGTTGAGCTTATTTGCTATGAACTACGACTCCAATCTATGACATCTATAGTCCAATGGAAATCTATCTCTTTGTATCGTAAATGTATGGTGAAAGATGGGGCTCCTCACTTCGCTATCCTTAGTACCCAGACAGAAGGACAAAACCATGGATGAATGGGGCACTAAAATATTGCAGGTCCTTCAATATCATGAAATTGAGACTGAGACACTGAGAGCAAATCCCCTCAAAGTAAAGAGAATGTTAGAGTGTGCCGTCTGGGTCCAGACCAGTGAAGCTAGAGGCATGACCCCGTCGAACTATAACTGGTGGAAGGAGAGGGAAGGGCTGAATGACATGCCAGCATATCTCCGGAAGTTTCCGTCGGCATTCTATAGAAACACACTATTGAGATGGCGCTTGAACATCATGGCAACGAGAGAAGTAGACATAAAGAGACACCAAATAGGGCCTTAAGAAGCATCCAGTAGATATTGCGGCAAAAAAGACCAGGATGAAACCTTGATTCATTTAGTGACTGAGTGTTGTGAGTTAAAGATGATCAAAACGACCTACCTGGGAGACTACCTTGAAACAATGAGATCATTATCACCAGAAGAATGGTGGGATCTGGCACTGACAGGGGAAAGGGTTGCTTTTTCTCTAGCTGTATTGAAAATGGTTGTTTTAATAATAGGAATGAGGAAGGATGGAGAAAGATATCCTGAGATATAAGATGTAGCAAACTGTATGGATAGTAATTTCAAAGGAGTTAACTGACTTGGTCTCCGGCCTCTATGAGGTCATTGGCTACCCTAACCTTTTAGGGGTAAGAATAGTACTACAAGATCATTTTAGAAGGGTATGCCCTTACTAAGGTTGAGTCTCTGGGCCTCATTACGAGGTTCGCGGAACGGGTTAACAGGCTCTGCTAATGGAGGCTGACCCATTAAACCCGTCCCGCGAAATTACTAGGTCCCCTCGCGGGACCCGGTAAGGACGCCTGGCAAAACCAGGCGTCGTTACCGGGGTCCCGCGAGGGGAAGAGGGAGCAAACAACGGGCTGCTCGTAATCGGCCCGTTGTTAGCTCCCTCTCCCATTCCCATTGAGCCCTATGGGGGCTCAGATGGGAATGGGGAAGGCCCGGGCCCGGGTTCTCAGAGGGAGGAATTACCGGGCCCTCCGTACTCGGAATGGCCCGGTAATTCCCCATTCTGGAAACACGGTAAAGGAGTCCGGTTTGGCGGCAGCCATGGAGCTAATAGCTTCATGGCTACCGCCAAACTCGTAATGAGGCCCTCTGTTTCTATCCTGTCTCCCTTAGTCTTACTTCTGCCTTCTTCTACTTTCTTATGAAATAAAAAATTGATGATAATGATGTCAGGATTTAAGTGAAATAATTTGTTAAAGGTTTATTTGCTTTCTATATATGTTTGCATAAAACAAAAAAAACTAAAAGAAATAGTAAGTTGCAATTGCTGCATTATTTTTTTCCACATTTGTACATACTAAAGGCCTGATTCACATAAGCGTTTTATAATGGCGTAATCCCATTGGAAAATGCTCAGTGAATTAGGCCCTTAATGGGCATTTGGCATGAGTGTGTGTATGTGGCGAAGGCAGAGTTTATTTTACTTGTAGGTGCTGCGAGGCCTGCGCACGTGACGGGCCAGAGACATTTCAGGGTTTTTGATTTTCAAACGTAGGGAGGTCTGTCTATAGATGGAGAGTCCCAGAAAAATGCATCTCTGGGACAAGCGACAAAACATAATGGGTGCATTTATAAAATGCACCTTCACCCATCTTGTTGCTGATAACAGATGTGTACTGTTACTCAACTCAATGGCATTCATGTTATTAACCTCAGAAAGATGAAGAGTTGAGTGGACTTATTGGGATTCAGACTTGTAACCATGCGGGCAAGCACAGGTCCCTGCAGTTAGTCCACTGAGCCATAGACCCAGGTAGGATATTGATATAGTGTCCTGCATCGGTAAGTGGCATTAGTAGAGCCCTCTGAACTGCCAGAGGACACTGAGGTTGTTTGGGTGCTGTAGGGACCATGTTTAGTGTTGTAAAGACTCTAAGCAAATGGGTGTGAACAAAGTGTCTCATTTGCCCTGTCGAAAATAACATGGTGGGTGGTGTAGGTTTCACATTTTCAGATTGCTTCTGTGGGCAATGCTGTGTTGTGTGACTGCATCAATGTATATTCCAGTAGTAGATACAGTTGGTGTTGCTCTACCCCCCTCACCCTCCCTTATTTGTGTTAGTCTCTAAGGATCAGAACGACATATTGATGCCAAGTTATTGGGGTTTGTCTCAGGGTTTTGTGCAAGCTATACACAGGGGGCCTGATTCATGGAAAAGTGCGCATTTATCCCGCAAAGCCTGTGCATCGAAACCGACACTGTTCGTAAAAAAGTGCCTGATCTGCGTATACATGGAACATCTGCGCAAAGTAACCGTATCCGCAAGTCACGGCCGGAACGCCACCGACACGCCCCCACGCAAAGCAAAAACAGCCAGAACAGCTACCTTTGCATGCTCACCTGGGTGCGAATACACGCACCCTTCAAACAGTGCGTGGGGTTCCCTGCAAGCAGGCGTGCATCTTGGGGAGTCTGCGTGGGGGCCCCCGTAACTGTTACATGCACTATGATAAAATGCATATGATTTACCGTAACTTGGCCAAAACTCTGAAAATCTGCCTGCACCCTGCTAAGCCATGTAAGCACACCCCTAAGTCAGATCGGAACCACGGCTGCATACACGCACCCCTACATCCGACAACCGATCTTACTCATGCGCAGTAAATCCTATGCACAAGTGTCTATACGCCTGCCTACGGGTGGTGGTTAGTATGAGGGCTTTGCGTGGCCATTTCCCTGCCGAGAGGTTGTACGCTCGGATCCATGAATATGTATCATTCCACGCAGTAGTGGGCGTGAGATGGACTGCCTGCGGGCCCTCCCTCATAATGCCCACTTTTGCCGTGTTCTTTGTCATTTTCTGTGTTCCGCCCCCTACACTACCCTCTGCGCAAGCCACGCCCACGCTCTGCGTGGTGTCTCCCGCAAGGCACTCGTCCTCTCGCAGTGACGTGCCGAACCTGCTCAAAGTCCCCGTAAAGTACATATAAGTGCTGTGCAGTCAATTCCATAAATCGACAAACGGGATTTTGCACGCAGTTTGGCACGCAAAGTCCCGATTTTTCACGCAAATAATTCAATGAATCGGGCCCTGAGTGATCTATGCTAGTGTCTGCAACTGTCCCAGTGCTGCATGGACACTTAACAATCAACCACACACAACACAGCATAGCACATTGGAAGATGGCCAGTTTTCCCAGGAGTGTGCACATAAAGGGAGTGCTAGAGATCGGGCGATAGTTAGCTAGACAGGTAGGATCGGCAGGAGGCTTTTTAAGGAGGGGGTGCACAAGGGAGTGCTTTAGGATAGAGGGGAACGAACCAGTGGCGAAAGAGTGATTGCAGAAATCGGCCAAGGCTGGAGCAAGGGTGTCCATGTGGTCCTTGATGGTTCTGGAGGAGCAGAGGTGCACCTGTTTGGACAACACTTTCATAAATCGGACTTGTCTAGAAACATCGTCAGGTGTTATCAGAGAGAAAGAGGAGAAAGTAGACCGGAGGGGGCTGAGAGTGGTCGAGAGAGAGGAAGAGGAGAGCGAGGAAAGGATGTCCTGAGTTTTAGTAGTGAAGTGAGGAGCTAGTGCCGGGCCGTACAGAGGGCCTGGGAGGGACAGGAGAGATGGAGACTGTAGAAGGATTGGCCAGCTCCTTGCAGATTTTAAAGAGTTTGGGATTGGATGTAGACTCTCTTATTGGACAGGATAGAGAGTATGTATTGTTTTTGGAGCAGGCGGCAGGCCAGTTTGTCAGAGGATGCATCCAAAGCCCTCCAGTTCCTCTCAGCCACCCTGCAGTTTTGTTTCAGCACGGCCAGGTCAGAGTCATACCAGGAGTTGCACTTAGAGGTAGTCTTCAGACAGATTCTCATGGCAGGGGCAAGGATGTCCAGAGTGTTGGAAATGGCAAAATGCAGATTAGAGAAGGCTGTCTCACAGTGTGAGTCAGACGCAGGAGTGGGAGAAGCAGAGAAGGTGTAGGCAAAGGCATCAACTGACATACACTTCATGGGCCGAATGACCGAGAAGGTAGGTGGCAGTGCTGGGGTGGGCTTTGCCTGAGGGACAGAGAGTGTCAGGTGAGAGGAAAGAAGAAAGTGGCCAGTCCAAGAGAGAGAAGTATTGAGAGGGTTAGAAAGAGGGATGTCTGAGGATATGAGAACATCCAAGGTGTGTCTGACAGTGTGTGTCGGACCAGAAGGTAGAATGGAGAGAGAGAGTCGCAGAGGTTGCGGAAGAGCCCTGTGGAGGGATCAGAAGCATCCAGGTGGATGTTGAGGTCTCTGAGGAGGAGAAGTTGAGAGGTAGAGGCAAGGAGAGATGTGGAGAGGTCAGCCCACTCTGTGAGGAATATATTTATATGGATGTTACGAGACAATGTTCGCTCTTGATACCAGTAATTTTCCTTGTGCAGCTAATCGCCTAGACAAAACAACAATCTTTGAAGAATTGTATATCACGCTTGAAATCAAAGTACACAGTCTTTAGAATAAACAAAATCTTGAGTTGATAATAATATTTTTGTATTTGAATTTTCCATTGGTCAGTAGAACAGCCGACACATGTTTCGACCAGCTTGGTTGTTATCAAGGCATCAAGAAACTATTTATGAGCTTGCATCTCAAGGACCCGTTGGTCCTACTTTAAGAGAAATGTGTTGTCACTCTGAAAATGGTCTCAAATAGACGCGGAACAGTTGTCCTTTTTTACGGCATTAACAGCTTTGTTACGTGATTCTCTTGAAATCTATATAGCGGGTTCAATCCCAAGTAAGAAACAATCCATGCCTCACTAGGCGTCCCCTCTGTGAGGAAGAGGGAAGCTTGGCCAGGTTACCTATAGATGGTGGCCAAAGTCAGACAGAGGCCAGGCGAGATAAAGAGCTTGCAGACCAGGAATTCAAAGGAGGAGTAGACCTGCGTAGGCATGGCAGAGACAGGGACCCACTCTGGAAAGATGAGAGCTGTACCCCCCTCCCCAACCCCTCCGGGTCAGTTGGCTCTGGGCATGGAGAGGATCTTGTAGCCATCACGGAGGAGAGTGTCAAAACTCATGACAGCAGAGGCCGTGAACCATATCTCCATAACAGCGAGGACATCTAGGTTAAGCTCTTCAAGGAGGTGGCAGATATCAGAGGAGTGTTTGACAGCAGAAAGAGAGTTGAGAGTGGCAAAGTGGAGCAGGTTGCCACATTTGAAAGACTTCCGGGGAGGGGTACAGGCTTGAGGTACACCCAGTAGAAGTGGTGGAGGTGCCCGAGAGTGGGCGGAGGTGATAACAGGTGGTGGCAAGGTAGCCAGAGAGGAGGAAGGTGCCGAGAGGAGGCGGAGGAAGGAGGTGGCGGAGGGGCCAGAGAGGTGCTAGTAGGAGTAGTAGGGCCTATCAAAAAGGAGGAGATTGGGCTGAGGGCCCTGGACCAAGACGGTGCCATTCAAGTAGACATTAATGATGGTCTTGGGGCAATGGAAGGAAGCCAAGAGGACCTCCCACTGAGTGCCACCATTAATCGGAGAGGAGGAGATAGGCGCAAGAGCCAAGACCTTATGAGGGGTCCATAGGTCTGGTGAGGGAACAACAAAGAGGATGTTGTGAGAGTCTGTCTGAAGGAAGCACTGATGTAGGTATCAGCGAATGGGAGGCCTGGGTTGACAAATAGGATGTCCCTCTTGAACTTTTTCCTTCCAGACTTACAGTGAGAGGGATATGATAGGATAGTAGATAGAGTAGCAGTTAGAGAAGATGGGAGAAACAGAGAGCTCCATAGAGGGTGCAAAGGGGGAAGGTGGGAGAAGGGCACGAGACAAGAGAGAGAGAGAGACGCACAGCTCAGCGTCACACAACGCAGCTGCGCAAAGGAGGTGTGGGGGCAGGGTTCATTGGTCAAAGTGTACGAAAAGAACTAGTGGAACTATGTTGCCTGCTGGCCTGCTCCCGCTCCCCACAGACCCGCTCAATATGCTCCCTTCCACGAGAAATCTAAACCCCCCAAACAAACACACCTGCTGTTCAAGGGAATGTTCAGTGCAGTGCACTGAAGTGCACGTTTCAACTTCTTCCTACTCTTTTATTTTAAAATGAAACCTTTCCATAAAGTTTTCTTTTGAAAATAGGGGAGACACAATAGGGAGCACAGGAGGAGAAAACAAGCGACTAACAACCGTACACCGGCACCCCTTGCAGTGTGTGTGACCTAGAAGAGGGAGAGAGCCTACTGGCAGGCACCAGGGGCAGGGGTTGGGGGGGTCACACAGTAGGGAACGCACGGTAGGAGCAGACAGGAACACTCAGCAGTACAAAACTACTCCCAGAGGGTGGGGACCTGGAGATGTAAAAACACCCAGATTGAATGTTCCTAAAAAGGGGGAAAAAGGCCTAGTTTTTAAACACAGCAGCAATGTAAAAGCACCCAGATTCAACTTTCCTAAAAAGGGGGAAAAGGTCTAGTTTTTAAACACAGCAGCAATGTAAAAGCACCCAGATTCAACTTTCTTGATTTGTTGCAGCAGGTTGACTGCTGCTAGCTTCCTGGAGAGCCTTCCTCCCTCTCTTGCAGGCTGGAAACAGACAAAGCTGCTTCCTGGAACTTGCTACGATTTTCTGCTGGTGCTGTCTTTCCCCTCACTAACCTGGAAGAGGAAAGCCCAATTCAAGCTGTTGAGTCCTTGGCAGTTAACTGAAGGCCTTGCTTGAACAGAGCGCTTGCAAGGCCACCCCCGGAGCTAGCAGATGTTCTAGGAAGGCAGCAGGGCTGAGGCAGGGTCATTCAGTGTTCGGTCAGGCTGCGGTCACGACAAGCCTAGAAGGGGAGCTCTTCCCAGGCAGCCCCAGGCAGCAGGTGTTCTAGGAGGCCAGCAGGGCTGGGGCGTGATCCTTCAGCAGGGACAGGGCATGATGAGCCCAGAAGGAGAGCTCTCTTCCCAGGCAGCGGGTGTCCTAGGAGGCCAGCAGGGCTGGGCCAGAGTCCTTCAGCAGGGCCATGGCATGATCCCAGAAGGTGAGCTCTTCCCACGCAGCCCCAGGCAGCCGGTGTTCTAGGAGGTCAGTAGGGCTGGGACAGGGTCCTTCAGCAGGGCCAGGGCATGACGAGCCCAGAAGGCGAGCTCTTCCCAGGTAGCAGCCGTGATCTCGTCTGGGAAGCTGGATCGCACGCTGGTCACAGATGCGAAAGAAAAAAAAAAGCATTGGGGTTGCTGCTACCTCATTCAGGCAGTCAGCCTAGACCCACCCCATTGTCTGGCTGAAAACTAGCTAATGAGTTAAATGCTTGTCTGAAACCTGGGCTCAAAGTGCAGTTTGCAAGATAGAGTCATATGTCAGGCCCAGCTTGCTCCTTCACCCCTTCCGAGCTCGATACATTGGGTACCACTAAACTGCGTAGTAATGACACCTGTTATTACAGTGCTTAGAAACAGTAGGAATATAACAAGAAGCGCTACAAAAAACACACATCATCTTATGTTCACTCAAACTACATTTGCTGGGGATGTACCTAGACTGAACGTGTCAGAGGGTTTTATTGTAAATTGTAAGGTCCATGGATGGAGAACAGCTGGAGCATTAGCGCGCGCGCGCGCACACACACTCTGGTATTCACCATTTCTCCCTCAGTTCGGAACTTGTATCTTTTAGCTCACTTCCCGCCTAAATCTCCTCCCACACCCTCTCTTGTGGTTATCCTACCTTTCATCTGACGTTTACATGTGAATGGCTTTGCCGTCCTGTGGGCTAGGACCCCACTGTATAATAAATACAATATTATGAAGTGTGCTGTGTACAAGGTGACCCTTTATAAAACAGCAAACATAAAATCAAGTACCAATAAAATAACTGTAGTGAATATTTAATGTCTCCCTTGCTGCCTCTTATTCCAGGTTGCAGAGTATCACTCCTTAGAAAAAGTAAAGCATATTTTGAAACATGCGTCTAGGCCTTTCTGCCCTTGTTCTTTTTCCTTCTGCACGATGTTGACTTGACTACAGCCATCTTTAGATGCCATGTATCATGTTTTGAATATTCCTCGAATTCTCTCCCATTCCTTTCGGACAGCATTTAAAACATGGTGCACATTTTTTGCAGAGTTGTAAAAACAAGTAATGTGTCTTCTGCCAAAGTGTTATATTTAGTAGGTAACTGAACAATCTATGTCCTATGGCTGTCCGTTTTTGGAATTCCGTCTCTTTTTTGAGGATCACATTTCTAATGGCTAATAGTGAGTGAGTGTAGCAGGCTACAGATTTCTAGGTGTGTGTGGGCTGTGTGCAGGAGCCCGCACATTAGTTCCTTGATGGTGTTGTGCAAGCTGAGAATTTGGGGATGTGATAAAAGGAACAGTAAAAAGTGTGTCCACCCTGATTTTTACAGATACCCAGATAAATCCTTCAGGGGATTGCAACTTTTGGCTCTCCAGATGTTTTAGACTACAACTCCCATCAGCCCTGACCAGCAAAATCAATGGTGAAGGATCATGGAGTTGTAGTCCAAAACATCAGGAGAGCCAAAGGTTGCAGACTTCCTGCACAGCACTACGAAGTGTGGCACCCTCTCTCATATTTTCTGTTTAGTACCTCCCAGGGCATGTACGAGTTACAAGGCCTCCTTAACAGCAAGTTTAACATCTATGGGCATATGGCTCTGATACTCCAATCAGGTCGACTCAGCCCATCACCCACTCTCAAGTCCTCCAGGTTGATCAATTGAGTGCTGCATCCGTTCCCTCTTCCGTATTTCGTCTGCAATCTACCCTCCAGTGCTTTGAAGCAGCCTTGTGACCACACCAGTGCTATACAAGCAACCAACATAACATAGGCCGCAATCCAGCAACTGCACCACTCGAAAAGTGAAAAAGAAGTAAATAATGTGCAAACTGTACGTTTCCTCTACCCTCCTTTCGTCTACAGTCTACCCTTCGGTGCTTTGAAGCTTCCTTCAAAGCACTGAACACAGTTGCTATACACGCAACAACAAAACATGGTGTAGGCAGCATTGCATCAATTGTACCTTTCTAAAAGAGAAAAAGAAATACAGACGTAAATAGTGGCATACCGAGCGGGGGACAGGGGGCAAGCTGTCCCCCCTGTGGCTCTTTTAAGAGCCAGACCAGGGCATTAGTCAGTGGGATACCTCTCCCGTTGGGCACCTCGGTGAGGGTGCCCAACGGGAAAGGTGTCCTGCTGGCAGGACAACGTGTGCGGAGCAATTGCTGCGCACGACGCCTGGCAGCACAACAACTTGTCCTTTCCAAATGGGAGAAGTGTCCCAAGGAGCTCTGGGCAGCAGAGGGGCTCTCACGTTGCTCTGTGTCAACAGAGCATTACAATGTGAGCCATTAGGCTATGATGGGAGGGAGTGGGGACTATTAGCAGTAACTGCTGGATCCATATGCATGCAAATTCCATATCCAAACCCTTAGCCTCCCTAGTGAAAAGTTAGACCACACAGTTTTCAAGTGTGGGCAATAAAAGGCATAGGATTTTATTGTTACAGATATGGTTATGAAAACAATAACAATAATCGCATATCCTAATAATATCATACTTTTGGGCACCGGTTCCTGGGGATACCCCCTCTGGCCTGTGCCGCCTTGTTGTCCCACGACTTGTTGTGGTCAACGTACAGTGTCCTGTTTTTCTTTTCCTTGTTCTTCTCCCTTCTTTTCTACGGTGGGAGGGTTTTGTGGAAAAGAAGAGAGAGAGTGGAAGACACTGAGTGAACAGTAAACCTCCTGACTGTTTGGGTCCCCGTTCAGGGTCCACAAACAGTTTGTATTCTTGTGAGCTGTGCAGCTCTTTTTATAAGACCCAGGGGTAGCCCTGGGTCTTTGATCTCAGCCCAACCCTGAGGCCGGCTGTAGCCGACTGTCTGGCCCCCTGGAGGGGGGCAGGTCATTGTGCTCTCCCTGCCTGACTGCTGGTTTCCTCTGGGTGCTTTGCACCCTGTTGCTTTGTGGAAGGGAGAGGGGATTGTTCACACCTCACCCTTGCCTTGCTTTGTAGTGGGAGAGAATCTGCGTAAGAGGGGGAGAGGGGCGCAGGCTTGGGGGAAGGAGCTGCCCCTCTCCTGGGCCTGCCGGGTGGTACCAGCAGTTACCCTGCCTCGCTTTGGGAGGCCCTGCAGCATTGCCCATAACCTTTGTCCATTTAGAACTGTGAATGGGAGGGAGTGATCAGAAGTGAGAAGGTTGCATAATGTTGCACGCTTTTTGAAATAATGATTTAGGGCCTGATTCACTGCGCGTTTTCCCATGGGACTGCACCAATATAAAATGCGTCTGTGAACCAGGCACTGTGGCTTTAAAACCCAATGGGGATTTGTTAGGCTGACCTTAACCTGCATGTTGCTATTGTGACTTTGCATGCAGGATGGGGAGAATAAAACAGAAGCCATGAAGCCATACTCTTATTGCTCAACATATTTCTATGAAACGGTATATAGTGTAAAGTTGGTTTACTGTGAAAGGCTAGTTTATTATGTAATGTGATGTGCTTCTAAGACATTGCTATAAATGAAGTATTATTTAAGCACATGAAATGCAAAGCAAAACCTTAATAAATATATCTACTTAACCTAGCAAGATGTGCTCAGTTGCTTAAATTGTCGACATCCTGTTTCACCATTTAACCAAAGTGTGCGATCCTAGTCAAATTATTATTTAATCAGATTATCTGCAGCTCTGTAGGTGATTCTGATTAGCTTCATAGTTTGTTAATATAAAAGCCTAATGAATATAGAGTTGCTTCGTTTATAATAATAGTGCAATTTAGGTATTTTGCACCACAACGTTATTTGCCACTTGACTTACTTATGGCAGCGTATTTTAAAGTCGCTTCCATGGTGTCTCCAAGTATCAAAGATTGATGATGCTCATTGCAAAGTCCTTTTCTGTGAAGTCACTTCTGTTGGTGCAATCCATATGCAAATTAGGAGGTTTGCATGTATTTTGCCCCACAGCGCCTGGACAAAGCTCTAAAAGATGAGTTTCCTACATCTGTAATCATCCCACGTTTTTTTTGTTGTTATGTGTTAAAACGTCATCTGCCACTAATGTTACCAAAAAAGTAGATTGGGGCGGGGGTGGCCGGTTTGAGGTCGCTATTGAGACTTATGGAATTGCGCGCACTGCATTTTTGGGGGAAAAGTAGCAGGGCTTTTTTCGTGGCTCGCCTCCCTACTCTGCTAGAAACTCCCCTGCACGTAAACAATACACCATCTGCTCCTTGGAACACTGCCTAGTGTAAGCAACGTTCAGCTTTTTATGCAGAAATTGATTTGCACTGAAAAAAGAAATATGCAGTTTGAAACGTGAGCTTCCCCATTACTGAACTAATAACCATGGGCCTGTATACTTGGAGTGAGCCTGGGGCGTTAGTGCCTTTAGGGATAATGATGTTTGTTGTTCATATCCTGGATGACTCCGCTGAGGGACAGGATGCGACCTCGCCCCGGCTCATTGTCTTTGCAGAGGGAGCACCGCTGCAGTTGTGTGCACAGGTGTGAACATTGACTTGGACACGCAGCACGGTGGGCTGTGCTCACCTGGACGTGAACCTGAGAGGAAGAGTGCTTGCTTAAAGCTTCATTTTGTTTTCGTCCCCTTTTTTTTTGGACTCTGTGCGGGGGTGGAGGTTCGGGGGGGGGGGTCAAAGCGAGGACAAAGGCAGACAGGGGTGTCTCTGTCGTCTGGGATGATCAGCTTCTGTCGAAAACTGGCTGCACAGTCAACATAACTGCAATGAACATTGAGGATACTGAACATAAAGAGGTCAAAATAACTTCTCGGTGAACTAGCTCAAAACGAGGAAAGCAAACATAAAATAGTCAAAAGAAAAGGAGAAACACTTGTGGCCAAGAGAAGAATTGCAAGGTGTCGGGGCGTCGCAGAGATGCTTGGTAGGCACGATTGGGTTTCCCGTGTTTTGCATGATTACCATCCCGGGTAGGATTACAGAAACTTTTCACTGGTGCAAGCGCAACTGTACATGGTATTAGTACTCGGGCAAAGTTTGCCCTCGTGCAAAAAGCATTGGGGTTGTATTAGAAAACCTCTGCACCATGAGAAGTTTGATTTTGCATGGCATTAGCACTCGGATAAACAAAAGGTGCAAAAGAACATGCACTTTGAGTGCATTTTTGTACCAGGGCAATATTTGCCCGTGTGCTAATACAATTCCGTATTAGCACTAGGGAAAACGTTGCCCTGATGCAAAAATGCATAGAAAGAATAGGGGCCTAATTTAGCACCGTGCAAAGGGTACTTTTGCAGTGCAGAGTGACTTTGATCAGCAAAAATACACTTTGCGCCACTCTGAGAATTAGGCGAGTTCACGGTTTTTGGTGGCATAGAAAGAATGCCACGCTAACCATTTTATGAATTGGGTTTTATGTCTCTGCCCAAGGGCAAACTTTACCCTACTGCTAATGCCATGCAGAATATCACCTGTCATGCTGCAAAGCTTTTCTTATATTGCCCCAAAGGTTTGTGCACTAAGGCAAACTTTGCCCAAGTGCTAATACAGTGCAAATGTGTAGTTGTTCCTTGACACGTGTTCTGTAATCTGGCTCCAGATGGTAATGTGTAAGGGCAGTGGAAGGGGTGTTTAGTTAAGCAGGCACGTGTGTGGAGAGAAGGTGTGGCTTTGCAGTATGCGGTGCATATGGTTTCCTCCCACATGATAAAATAAATAAAATATTGGTATTTTTTCTTTCTTCGTTTAAATTGTCTGTTTTTATACTTTTTGTATTACTTTCAATGTAAAATGACTTTATATTTTCTGTCTGGCTTATTTATATAGGAATATTATTACATCAAACCAAAACTCGAACATACCGGGTGGACAAGTCTAGTTCCACATTGTAAATGGCTTTGAGTAGATTTAGTTGCAGCATATGGGTTTTTGTGTATTGCAGACCCCAATGTCCACGGCAAACACTAATGTTGATATGTTTTATGTAGTGCTTGCTGCCAACGTTTTTTCCTGTTTGTGCCACTGTTAAATAAGCGGCTTTACTATTGCCTAGGCCCTAGAATAACAGTGCTCAGGTTATTGACATACACAGATGAAGTGCTGAGTTGGGCACTGTGGGGGTGTACATTTGTGATTTGCAGGTCACACATGAAGTGCGTCTGCAGTTCTTGACTCGATATGCCATCTTTTTTTTTTTAAACTTTGGTTTTATTGGCAGTTTTTAGAAGAAAAATACAGACGGCAACGCTGGGAGCGTTGTAGTTATCACTTTTAACATTGTCATTGTCCCCCTCCCCCCTCTCCCCCCTCCCCAAATCCACCCCTCCCCCCAGATCAGTGTCTCCTCAAAAGTCGAACAGCTGGAGTTGTCGTCGTTGCTCCTTGTTCATTGCCACCGAGATATGCTATACTCTCGCGTCCTAATTGGCTGAGTCAGATCCGCTGTCTCCCGGGTCCTGGGCTACGCCTTCCTTCCTGTGTAGACCATTCCAGTCCCCCCCCACCATCCTGCCAGAGTGTTCTCATATTGTCAGTGGGGGTCCCATCCCCATGCCCCGTGGATCCCATACCAGTTGGCCTGAAAGGTGCTCAATTCGTTATTTACCATGGCCGTCAGTTTGTCCATTAAGAACATGTTTTTGAGTTTCTTAAGCCAGTCTTCTTTAGATAGGGTCTCTGGGCTCTTCCACTTTTGTGCCAGGGCCACTCTGCCCGCTCGCAACATTGTCTCCCACATTCTTGGGTACCTATACAGTTCGGTGTCCTCCGGGGGGAGACCCAGCAACATCGCTAGGGGGTTGAGTGGGATCAGTTCCTCGGTGACCTCGGCCATCCACCCCCGTACCTTCTCCCAGAACCCCTGGACCTTGGGGCAGAACCACCACATATGACCCCTCGACCCCACTTGGCCACAACCCCTTGGGCATCTGGGGGACACTCCCGAAAACATCTTGGACAGTTTCAGCGGGTCCCTGTGCCAGCCCTGTAGAATCTTGAAGTTGTGCTCCATGTCCGATGTAAATAGGTTCCCGTGAAATGCTATCTTAAAGACTTTGGACCACGCCTCCTCTGTGAGTGGTTCTTCTGCCAGGTTGTCCCAAAACCCTCGAAACCCTCTTCTCCCCTCCAAGTTAACAGTGTTCAGTATTTGATATATTTTGGAGACCGCCCCCTTCCTTGACGTGGCCGTGTCCAGGAACTTTTCAAAGGGGGTCAGCTGTCTCCGTAGGTTCTGGCCCCATGTTTGGTCACAAAGGATGCCTTTCAGGCGCAGATATTCAAAGATTGAGAGGGACTCCCGCCCAAGAGCATCTCGCAGGGTCTCGTAATCGAGGAACTCGCCCTCTTTGAACAGTTGTCCCGCCCATTCCATACCCCCATCCGACCAGGACTGGGCGCTCCTGAATCCCCTGCTACCTAGTTTGAGCGGGTGGCCCCAGAGCGAAGACATTGGAGAGGGCCACGTCGTGAGGTATGAGGTTGTGGGTCCCTCCCTCCAGATTGTCCAGAGTATTCCCAGGGTTGGGTGGGCTTTCAGTTTGCTAGGGATGAGTCTACGCGGCAGCCACAGGAGGTCGCGCACTTTCAGAGGGTGTGCGTCCATGTCCTCCAGGTATGACCAGTAGGTGCCTATCCCCTCCTTCATGTGCTCCAGCAAGACCCGCAGCTGGGCGGCCCGGTGGTAAAGGAGAAAGTCCGGTAGGAACCCGCCCTCCTCTCTGGGTAATGGTAGGGTGGCCTTGCCTATCCTCAGGGGCCCTCCCCTGCCATACAAACTCGTGGGTTGCTTTTTGTAGATCACGAAGCAACTGGCCGGGGACCACCGTTGGGAGCGCAGTGAACAAATATAGTAATCTCGGCAGTACGTTCATCTTTATCGCTGTCATGCGCCCATACCAGGACAGAATCATACCACCCCATCTCCTCAAGTCGGACGTGACCCCCGCTATGATAGGCCCATAGTTCACCGGGGCCAATCTCGAAAGATCTCTAGTCAGGGTCACCCCCAAGTACCTAATGGAATCCTTCCCCACCGTAATCCCCGCACACCTGTCCCGGGGGTCCAACCACGGGTCCTGGACCCTCATGGGTAGGAGCCTTGACTTTGCTGCATTTATTTTTAGTCCTGAAAACTGCCCGAAGGCTGTCATCAGACGCAGGAGGGGGGGGAGCGAGGAGCTAGGCTCCACCAAGTACGCTAGGATATCGTCAGCGAACAGGGAGAGCTTGAACTCTACTTCTCCCCTTTTGATCCCTTTGATGTCGGGGTGGGCCCGGACTGCTATGGCCAGAGGTTCCATCGTCAGGACGTAGATTAACGGGGAGTGTGGGCACCCCTGTCGTGTTCCCCTCGTGAGGGGGAATGAATCGGAAAGCTCCCCGTTCACCTGTACTCTCGCTGTTGGGGCTCCATAGAGGGCGGAGACCCAGGTCCTGACATGAGGCCCAAAGCCCATTCGACGGAGGAGGAGTTGCATGTACCTCCACTCGACCCTGTCGAATGCCTTCTCGGAGTCCAAGGAAAGCAAACTGGCCTCTAGATCTGATTCCTGGGCATAGTGGATTAGGTCTATAGTCTTCCTGATATTATCTGAGCCCTGTCTGCCCCTCACGAACCCCACTTGATCCCCGTGTACTAGCTTGGGCATGATCCCCTCCAACCGTTTACCCATCACCTTAGCTAGGATCTTAACATCTATATTTAGGAGAGAGATCGGACGGTAGGAGGAGCAGTCAGTGGGGTCTTTTCCTTCCTTGGGCAATACCACTATGATGGCTCTCATCATCGTTTCCGGCAGGGAGCCCCCCTCCAGTACTGCATTGAACACCCTCGCCAGGTGTGTGGCCAAAATGGACCAGAACCTCTTGTAGAAGTATACTGAGAACCCATCTTCCCCCGGGGACGTTCCCGCCCTCATCCCGCTGATTGCATTCTCCACCTCCTCCTCCGTAACCCCACCCTCTAGACCTTCTGCCATTTCGCCTGTCAGGGACGGGATCTGGATGGAGTCCAAGAACTCCTCAATCTGAGTGTCTTCCCCTGCATATTCTGACGAATATAGTTGTTCATAGTAACGTCGAAATGCCGCTCCTATGTCTGGAGTGCTATGGTCTAGTGAGCCCCGTTCGTTCCTGATTGCCCTCACCATTCTGCTTCTCTGGACCTCTCTGAGCTTCCAGGCCAGAATTTTATCGGCTCTGTCCCCCTTCTTGTGATATGCCATCTTTTAATGTAACTCATAATTCTTTTCTGAGACTCCTGCACTCGCACACTCTCCTGAGCACCTCTCAGATCCCATCCGCATGCCTGATTGACATGGGTAGCTAGCTAAATGGGGCCTGGCCGTCCCACCAACTTCCTATTGGGCAAATGCCCAAACGCATTCTAACCTCTCTGACAATTTTCCCATACCTTGAACTTCGGTCACCGGAGGGTGTTCAACTCGCAAGCGCTTTGTGGCCATACCAATGGGATAAAGGAGCTCTACAAATGGCAAGCTATTACTACTACTGCTCAGAATCATTCTCTGCTTCACTGGTGTGGAGAATGTAGGAGGGGCAGATTTGCTTGCAGGTGTAGCACAAAGTATCAAGATGAAGAGGGTTTGAATGTAGGCTTGAATAAACTCAGCCATTCCTCCCTACATGCCCTTTCATTATGCATGCCATAGTTTGACATTTGAAGTAGAGATTAGCGATTCTCTCGTAAATGTTTTTCTTGCTTAACTGCCCGGGGAAAATGTAAGGTATAGGGGAGCCAGAGACTTCATGGTTGGGGCTGTGCCAAAGCCGAGCCAGAGGGTCTGGCTTGCCTCAAAAAGGGAAAAGACAAGCAAGCTAAGCCAACAAAATACCAATTTCTGGTATTTTGCTTCGTCAACCCAACAATTGAAAACCTGTGCCTGCTGTGCTGCCTCCCCACTCCTAACAACACAAACCCCATACCTGATTACCTTCCTCCATAGCCTCATAGCACAAAACTGGTATCCCAATGTTGGAAGATGCGACAGACTGAGATTAAATGATTTCCCCATGATCACATGCTTTAGTTAAGAGTTGAAACCACTATTTTATCTTAGTCTGCACTTTAAAGACTACATGTGTTCTTAGCTTTAGCTGTGCAAACTTTGTTAGAGAGGGATTACTTGAAAAGTACACAAATCACATTATGCACTCACCTGAGAAATAAACACATCCTTAGGTTAAGAAAAAAAAGAGTATGACTGTAGCTTTGTTTTCTCTATCCTGAATGGGAGGCTACAGATGCAGGAATGCAAACTAATGTCAGCCTACAAAATTGCCTGAAAGTTTTGCAACTGTACTTGCAAGACTTAAAGACACACAGCAACAAAACTGTGAAATAACGTCCCGACTCGTGGGCATTGTGTGACAAAGACTGATCAGTTTGTTATTATTAATGATGTGAAGAAAATATATAACTTCCACAATAAAACAAATTCTTTTTTGTAGATGTCAAGCCAGCAAAAGACCTAGAAATAAATTAGATAGCTTAAAAATATTTGTGCAACTCTGTTTAATTGTCAGATTGAGTAGTTAACTTAGAGCTATATGTGTGTGTGGTGGGCGGGGGCAGCCGAACAGATAAGGGTTGAATCAGCCACTTTTACTTCCTACAAATTGGCAAATACTCCAAAAAAAAAACAGGGAGTCAAAATACTCAAAACAAAAAATAGGGAGAAGACATGTAGAATCTTTCACCCCTGCTTTCACCCTCAAAGCTTCATGAAAATGTTTGGACCGGTAGTGCACGTAGAAGAAGCTACTATTATAATCAGGGGTCAAGTCCTAAATAAAAGTGAGAGACCTCATTCACATACCAATTGAATGTGGCATCACCAGAAATTAGCATATCAACGGGCCCTCTGAAAAAAGTGGAGGGACTCCTGAAAAAGTTGGGGGACTCGGTCCACCTCCGTGTATCCTCGACTTGAGCCCTGATTATTATTGCCTGATTGGAAGAAGTAAACATGTATCTTTTAATCTGCACGAATAACTAACTAGGTGCAAAGAAATACATCTGAAAAAAACATTTGTTTTTCAGTTAAAACATTTTTACTTACTTATAAAATACTCTCATTGGGAATTGGACTTACATGTTTACTCCTTAAAAGAATATTTTACTCCCAATTTAAAAGAAATAGTGAGTAACATACTCCCACTTCCAAATCTTTTCTGGAGCACTGGGGGAGGTGCGGTTGGCTTTGAAATACAAATGTGCTTATCCTGTTCTTACCATCAACGGTTCCCAATTAGTTGAGGCCTCGCAGACAATGACCCGTTCCTCACTGCCATTGCTAGTTTGCCCGTATAAAGCTTCAATTTTGAATAAACAGAAGGTAACAATGAGACCTGTGGAAAAGTATCTGTCTGGCACAAATTACCAGAAAACCTGTCATGAAGACAGTGGAGATGAGGTGAGCAAGTCCGCAGGAGTGAGGATCTGCACTGAGTGCTGTACAGGAAATCTGACGTGTCTTGGCAGTTTTGGCGTATTGTCCCTTTGAAAAAGAAGGGGCAATTAATAGAGGGCACAAGCAAAAGAAAACCAAACGGAAGGAAAATTTTAAATTACTCAAATGGAAAAAAATGACAAGACAATTATTTAAATTGAGGGTACACATTTTTAGAAGTGAAAATACTGATTAGAAAATATTTCAAGCAAATAGGCAAAACATTTTTTTTTCCAAAACATTGAGCCAAAATACAGGAAATTTCTGTTTAAATTAAAACATGAACCGAAATCAATCGACCCTAGTAACCAATTTCATGATGCGTCTAGAATCAATTACTCCATAACAGTTCTGTAGATGTCCAAACCTCACATTCCTGAAAATGTATCCAGTTTAACAATCTCAGTGGCTTTGCTCTATAATATTATGAACATAGTGTATGCACAAGTTGTCAGTTGCCTTTGGTGTTTAGCAAATTTCGAAACCCCAATGACTTTGCGAAATCTAATTTTCCCACCATAGGACTGCATTGGCATGGATTGCAATAGAAGCAATCCCAAGAGATTCTTGTCAAGGTAAGAACACCTCAATCAGCACTGTGTTTTTCGTTCCATTCTTGCACCTGTAATGCTGGATTTCAACTAGTAAAAGCAAAACTGATACACAACAAGTTGTCACATTACAGGTGTCAAGCACTCTTCCAACAAACAGCAAGTGAATCTGGGAATTGTAGTAATGGTTTCTGTTCATAAAGTATAGGCCTACAGCAACTGTCACAGAAAAATCAAAAAATGCCAAGACTGGACGAAGCTGCCACATATTGCATGGTCTACTTGGCAGCAATGAAAAGTACCACAGTGCAATCATAAAACTGTGAACTGGGTCAATGTCAAGACTTATAATGGGGCACCTTGCTATCTAGGGAGAGGGGGTGTGGCGAAGGTATGTGACTATTAAAAAAATTGAAGAGTGATTTATGGAAGCATTTGAATGAACGACCCATTTGCATGGCTCTGGGCAACCCTTCAAACCATTGCTTTGCGGACTGCTATGTCATTACAAAGGGAACCACCATATAAATCCAATTAGGGCCAGTGGGTAAAAGGGCAGTGCGACATGAACTGAAGGTTTGGTTAAACCCTTTACAATGGTACCTTCTGCTCATACTAACTTAACACGTTCTGCTCAGGTACTTTAAAAGATACGTGCATACATCCGCAAAGCAAAACATTCCATAAAATTCTATTTTTTTCTCTGCTTTTTTGAGTTTTTTTCTTGGAGAAAGGACTCTTCTCAAAACTTCGTATTAGCGTTTCTAAACGTTATTCTGTTTTTTTCTGTAAACTCAGCATTAGAAAAACTTGAAAAGACACCATGTGGTTCCTGTTTGTCAACAACTGTACGGCCATTACATATAAACCAGTGGCTTCGTTGAATGTATGCAGTCTTACATGTAATAAAATGCAAACATGTTTTCCATTTGTTTGCAGGGGCACTTTTATGGGAAAGGACCACAAACTCGTATATTGTTTATCTATATACAAAAAAAATGGAGGTGGGTTGGCAAATGTGTTGAATGGCGAATGTGAGAGAAATGGTACCCAGGCGCTGAGTACGCCACTTTGTTAAATTATATTTGTAATTGGAATTCCAGTTTTTTTCACTTTCATATGTGGCAAAGAAAGTACAAAAGTTCCAGAGAGTTCATTTGAGCAGGTCCGAGTTTTCCGATTGGGCACACTATTTCGTTTGTGTTTTTATACAATGCATGGTATGGCCCAGATGCCCCTCGACGTCAGGGTGTTGGTGGAATATTCCGTTTGGAATGTTGGGGCGGTGATGTCATCAGAGCGGCAATGACGGTTAGCAGTCGGTGGACGCCAGGTACTGGGACAGATGGCGGCAACTCGGACTCAGTCAGGTTGTTGGTGATTAGCGACGGCCAATTTACGGGTAATTCGGAAGGAGTTTTTTCTCAACTCAGCACCCAAGAAGGTACAGGTAAGCGTTCCCTGACTGGAAGGAAAAGAACAAGTGAGCAGGGGCGGGAGGCGATGACAGGCCGCCGCCGAAGCCTCCTCAGAAGGCGCAGGCGAGAGAACACGGAGGTCCCCGTGGCACTGACCCGGCCGTTTCCTGTTCAAGGCCTGGCCGTCTTTCATCTCTTCACTTCGTAGTAGTTTTTCGGCGGCAAGATAAGATGGCAGCTACACCTCAAAGTCGTCACACTTTATAAATGACATTTTTAAATGCGTGGCAGAAGGACGTTGATTTAAATAATATGCTCTTGTTATATATATGAAAACATTTCCCAATGCACATGCCTTGACAGTGCAAGGGGAGAATGAAGTGGGACTTTTGGAGGTTCAGACCCCAGGGAATAAAATCTCTTTATGATTGAGCCGTGGGAGCAGAAAAATAATATGTACAGTGGCCATTCTGTGCAATATGTGCAACATACGATTTATAACATGCTATGAGCCTGATTTACAGAGGCTGCAAATCAGGAACGTGGCTTGGAAGAAGTGGGGGGAGTGCTGGTGTGATTTTATTCTCTCGATCTGAAGTGATTAAGAAACATAAATATAAATTGTTTATTATAAGTGGCCCTCAGGGTGATCTCGCATGGGACGAATTGTATTTATATAGGCAGAGAGTGGGTCATACACTTGTTCAAGCACTGTGTTGTAGCTCGTTGGCCGCTGTGTCTGTGTGGCTTAGAGATGATTAATATTGTTTTACTGGCAATTAAGAGTATCCACGCACTATTATGCTTTTATATAAAGAGACCAAGACCCAATGCTCTTGGTGCAGTAGTGCTCTAGTTGCTGGAAAGATAGGGTTTTTTGGAGAGTCTGCTTTGGGCTGCACTAGGGAAACCTCTGCAGTAGTACCCTAGTCCCTCGTAGGCCAGTTTGGTCGCAACCCATTAACTCACAATATTTAACCTCTTTTTACCGCAAAATATAGATGGGGTTGGGTTTAGGTATTTTAAAAGGTGGAGAATGGGGGATGCAGGGTACCCCCGCCCTGCATTTTATTTGCGGTAAAATATGCTAAATCTTTTTTGAGCAAATGGGCTGTGAGGAAATCACATAGATCCCAGTAGTACAGCGATGTGTGAGGAACCTTCCAGAAGGAGCATGCTTGCTCCTCCATGCTAGCACACTATCATAGGGCCCGATTCATGGACTGTTTCGCATGGCTCAAAGTGACTTTGCACTGCTGAAAAGTGACTTTGCACTGTCGACACAAACCCTGATTCATGGAACTGGGCAAAGTGTATTTTTGCAGTGCAAAGTCAGAGCAAAGTCATTTTATACTGCAAAAAGGACTTTCTACTGACTTTGCACTGCAAAAATACACTTTGCACAGTTCAGTTCCATGAATCAGGTTTTGTGTCGGCAGTGCAAAGTCACTTTTCAGCAGTGCAAAGTTACTTTGAACCGTGCAAAAAATTCCAGGAATCGGGCCCTATGTAGTGATTGGTTACAGGCCCCTAAGGATATCTGAAAAGTGATTGTCAATAATTCTGAGAACACTTTTTCAGGAGTTTTTATTTGAAAAGTTGCATTTATTTTTCACTTTTAAGAACTTAATGAGAGAAAAGTAGCAGTTCCCCAGTAATGAGTTCCCACCAGAAGTTGATAAAAGGTGGAATCAAACTCACGCTGGTTCCTTAAGGCTGGGCGAATTTTTCGCTGGCAGAGGAAATTTGTGAATTTCATTCCACCGGTGAAGAGAAATTTTCCTGTGTATCCGTGGCTTTGCTTGAAACAAATGAACAGTTTTTGTGTGTCATGCAGATCTTTCAGCCATTTAGTAGACTCGACATTTCTACATGGTTTGATGGGCAAACATTTTGGTCCTCCTAAATTTCTGAAATGTTGACTGAATGGTTCATGCATCAATGCATAATTCACCCCAATAAACTATCATCTTTTGCACCGTGGGCAGAATGCCAAACGTGGTGGAATTTCTCTCAATCCACTTTTCCTTTACATGCTATAAAAACTGCCAGTTTTGGCTGCCGCTACCTTCGAGTAGTCTATGTGATTCCGCCCTGAGTTGGATGAAGGCACAGTTCGGTCCTGTATGAACTGCTGGCGGATGAAGGCACCCTCAACCGCTTGATATCTGAGTGAGAATGATTGTGATTTTCAGAATGGAGACATGGTGAGGAGGGGGGAATTGACTAGACCTTGAAATTAAATGAAAGGAGCCCCTTTCATAGACAATACAAGCATGCCTTTGACGTTGTTCTCTAAGAACACACAGGTGGACATACTGAGCAGTCATGCATTCCAGGTAGTACCTCCAGAGTTCAGTTGAGAGCATCTCCATTTAGCAGGGTTCCCTGCAACATAGTTTTATAGCCAGAGAAGTTTAGACTGGTTACCATTTAAAATCCTTTTTTCAGAGACTCTGTCAGAGAGTGCTATCTTTTAGTTAGTCTCACTTAACACACAATGCCTATGTAGGCTACGAGTTTGTTTCTCATACTGTTGCCTGAGAGAGGTGGATTTGGGTTTGTGTGGAAACTCATCTTTCACCTTGCAGGAAGTTGTTTGGAAGCTGTATGAAGTCACAACTTTTAGCCTGAAAGAGGTTGGTTGGAGTTTGACTCCTAGTTGTTGCCTTTAAGAGTTTGGGTGCTGTGATGATTATAATTGTTCTTTTATTATGCACTTAATACTACACATTGGTTTCGAAGTGCGGGATCGGGATTCAAACTTGTGTTGCGTTGTCTTGTTTCCAAGACAAACGCATTGCCCTTGAGCTATCGCCCCTCGCCTGTAGCCTGTAGGAGGTGGTTCTGTCACTTGGCCAACAGAACACCAGATAAAAGTACAGTTTAATATCTTTATTTTAGACAAAACAGGGTAGGTGTGATGAACTTTTCTTGAGTCTAGATGTTTCACCTAAAACTAACCTAAAAACTCAAAAGGGAAAGTCTATATAAACGTTTCAGAATAGATAATACTGTGGTGTTTTAACGACTCAAAACAGGCAATGGTTCCACACTATGTTTCTCTATCTTCTCGAAAATCTGACTGAGGAGCAACAACTATTTCTGAAACGGTCACGATGGACAAGAGGTGTGTAAACCATCTCAGGACCAATGGTCCTTTCAGGAATTTCAAGCCAAATCCCTTATGCAGCATAGACAGCCTATTCACTTCTTAGCTCAAACTCAGTTTTATGTTTGTAGTACACATTTTACTTCTTGTCTTCTCATTCCCAGGGATTTACAACCCAGCCTGCGATTTGCATTCTCTTCTTGGTCCGGTCTCTTGGGGTGTCTGGGATATAGCTTCCATTAGGTGTGAAAGCAAGTGTGAAGGAGTGCAGTCTCCAGTGCAGATGTCTCTATTTCCCCTGTGAACTTTGTAGCTTTGATCACGGATACTGTTGCTTTAACTGTTCGGCCTCAACTTCCTAAAAAAAAAACACAGGAGCTGTGCAAAAGTGAGTGCGAAGGAGTGCATTCTTTAGTCTGCAGACGACAACTGGTAAGGAGTCCTGGCTAATTAGATCTTCAGCGTCTGTCTTCAGCGGCTGTCTGACTCAGTAAGTCTTTTTACTTCAATAAGTCACTAGACTTACAACTGCTGCTTGCTGCACTCCCGGAATAGTTACAATGAGTCATAGAGAGGCGGTGTACCATACGTGTAGTAAAACACACAGTGTCCAGGTGGGCCATGGCCAGGTTCCAGCCATTTCGGATCATACTCTGATAGCCCGTACAGGGGAAGCAGAGTAGATGCCCTAGCTGCCCCTAGCTTCATGCTTAGTAGACCTGCATCAGCATGATAAATCAAATCAAACACATAAAACTCCAGCTGGAGCAGGGAAAATCATGGCTTATTATCAAACTTAATGACATTGTGTGGGGAAGCAGGTTATCAAGCGAACATCAATTGGATCATAATATTCCACCACTAGGCTAAATAGATGTTGAAAAATCGGGGGAAGAGGTTTCTAACAAGACCTCGGCTATTGACAGTAATAATAACCTCTGTTATAGCCTCCAACGAGAGGCTAGTGAACTACTTAGGGAAGAGCCTCTAAATGTTTTACATCGAATGTCAATATGTCAAGATAACGTCATTGGCACTGAGATCCCTGGACCCTCAATCATGGATGATGAAGCTGATAGCAGCATGATTACCTTGAATTCGTCCATGACTACTGAAAGGCAAGGTCACTATCTGCCTGCGGGCGAATTATGTTCCTTGCTAACAGCTATTCTGGCGCTCTGCACAGAAATATTCAAAGGCCAGAAACATTGTATAAGGAAATTACATGCCTTAGAAAGTGCTACGGATCCATCAACTTCCCATGCATCAACTTTCATAGGAATGGATGAGGAAAACTCCCCAGTTCTGAGAAATCAAACTAAGAGGTCTATCGATAGCATTGCCAGCAGACAGTAGTTGCAACCTGCTGGAAGACCAGCAAGAGAATGGCTCGAGGATGAGCCCCCATGAGCAAGTTAAATATCATGAGGAAGAGAGTGTTAATCAGTGGGGAGTAATTGTGGCAATCGAAGATCAACCAATTCTGGTGGAAAATACAGAAAGCTCTGAAGAACAGTCAGCCCAAATTGATCTTAACTTTTACCAACCATGACAAAAGCAAAATTACGCAGTGATTAAGGCCATTGGCCCTCAAAATCAAGTTTGGAGAAATGTCAGTGTTCTTGCCAAGGTTCATAACTCCAAATACATATGTATAAGTAAGGGCAACAGGATTGAACTGAGGGTACTGACCGGAAAGGAGACAACAGGCAAGAGGGGAAGGGACGAACCAAAAGTGGTCGGCACTTTACACAGCTGGATAAGAGTCATTCCTGCCACTCATCCACTGAGCCATAGTGATGCTAATAGTGTGGTCACTAAGGAGGAAAATGAAACTGAAAAACATGATAACGCCTATGCTTCTCTGGATGAGAATGTGGAGAGTGTGGTTTCAGTGGAGGATAGTAAAAGAGAAGAGGAATATTTGCTCCAAAAGGGTGTAGGTGTGCAGCTGGGTAGTTCAAGGACTTCCGATGGGGTTAGTCAAAGTAACGCTTTGGCACCGATCCCGTTAGGGGACAAAATGTTCATAACCATCAAAGACATTTTTCCAAATGTGGAGACACCATACTTAAATCGACAAGAAGTTCTTAACTCTTGTATATAATCCCTAACCTAAGAGTATTGTCCACTAGGGATTTGGTGCAAGTAGAGCTCGCTGAATATGATTGGGAGGAGAATAGAGCTTGTCTCCATTTACATAGCAAGCTAACTGGCGAGTTTATTATGTCTTTTGCTACCAACGTCCTCAAAATGGGATATTTGTTTGAATAGGGAAATGTACAAAAGAACGTTTTTTTTTTAGAGCTTGGCTAATGTCTGAGAGGCCAGATTGTGTAAATGGTTATGGGGAAGTGAATGTAGGAAGGAATGATAAAAATGACTGTCCTCATGGGGAATGGCTTTGGCGTCCTAAAGAGGTCAATGCACACATGCATACGTGAATTTCGGCTACACAGGAAATAGTAACCCAAACCCTTATAAATTGTAATACTAGCGGCCATACACATTTTACATATAATTAGAAAGGGCTTAGCCATTTATTGGAAAGTTACATCTTTATCCTCCAAGAGACCTGGATGCTTAAGGATTTTGTGTTGGACGGCTATGTTTGTTATAATGATCCTGCTTGTAAGGGCCGTATGGATCATCCGTGAGCAGAACTATTAATAGGCATTAATAATCATATTTTGGCTAATCAGATTGTGATTCATAGTGCAAAGGAAAATGTATTACTGGTGCAATTTAGGGAATCAGATAGTGAACACGGTATACTCGCCCTTTTGATAAATGTATGTGACGTTCCCCCCACCCCCCTTATACACAGGGAGGTGACTTCTGTGCCCATTGTAATACGGCTGTGCAACTACGAGAAAAGCTCAATGGGGACGTGGCATGGAAGTGCACATGTGAGGTAGGGCTTAGTGTGAATTTATGCAGCTATTTAGCCTTTATTATCTAGTTCCCCGGAAGCTCATTAATCCGTCAGACTGCAACACTTGGTCCAACAGTTGGATAGATTATATCTTTGTGGGGCAGGGACAGTACATGCCTGAACTTGTAATAACTGGTTGAAAATACATTGAGTGATCATAAAAGCTTGAAGATGGGGTGGATAAATCCACACCGGGAAGCGGTTACGATAATGAAATAGAATATGAGATAAATAATATATGTTAATAAATCACATGAAGTCACCACTTTGTTGTCAGATTACACAAGTAGGTATGGTCAAAGTAAGATCAATAAGAGTGTTTCTTCTGCTAAAGGTTACAGACCCCAATATGACTCTGAGATCGCTAATAGCAGGCGAGAAAAATAATAAGGTCATCAGATGAGTCAAAGTCATCAAAGAGGCTGATAAAGGGGGAAGCATAGTAATACTTAACACTGCTGATTACTTACAAATGGCTGCACAGCACCTTAACACCCCCAATTGCTATCGCAAACTAAGTACAAACCCTACCAAAAGTATTGTTAAAACCAATGGCATGCACTGGGGTATCTCACAGATGAGGAAAAAAAGTTTTTGAGCATCACGGAGCCCACTATGCCAAGACATAGTACTTCACAAAATTGAGTCAGAATTCAAAGAAGCAGTTCAAACTATGGAAACCATGTGGATTTAAATCACAAGTTATATTAAAGTGAATTTATCTTCCAAGATGCAGACAACATTACGAACGGGCATTATGCTGATCTGAACATCCCGTATGTTTATTTGTGAAATATAAGTAGCAGGCCTTGAAAACGACTTCATTGTCGAAACACGTGTCGGCTGACAGAATTTCTCAATAAATCGAGCATAAGATTGCATTTGTGATTAATGTATATGTCATATTACATTTACCAATAGTGTATATTAACAAATTCAAGGGGTAGCGCGTTGTGCGGGTTACCAAATATCATCAATCTACTTTTTACTGGGCATTGATAGGCATACCCAGAAATCTAACCACAGCACCGCTGCAGGGTTCCCCACAGGAACATATATTTTGAAACGTGCAAAGCGCACACCTTTGGACTCTATGCCTATTCCTGTTTTTGACTCTGCATGATGAAATACGGCCACCTCCTGATTCAGCAGAGTTCCAAGAATATTGTCAGCATATCCACCAAATATAAAAATTGGATAAAAATCCACAAGGGAAGTGCAAGGAGTGCGAGGTGGCAGATGGTACACATGCTTCTTAAAAACAACTATAGTAGAAAATTCTGGCGAGAGGTCAAAGTGATAATAAATCCTAAAATGAATATAGATGACATGGTTAATCTTATAAGTAAAAATTTCTGGGAGGATATGTGGAGATATTGTATGGTAGGCATGCAGTACCCCTTTGTGTCGACTCATGGAGAAATTGGATGTAAGATAGCAAAGTATTCTTTATGGAAGAAGCTATCCCATTTGCCATCAGGAGATTAGAAAACCTGTAGAGCCCCCGGCCCTATTTGGCTTTCTAACATGGTTCTTAAGAAGCAGCCTGAGCTGCCGTCATCCATTCTGTTTCATTTTTTTAATAAGATAGGGTACGACGGCGTAATTCCCAGCACTTGGTGGAAATCTTTACTAGCCCATGTTTATAACAAGCATTGGCAATGCCAACAGTTTGGGTTTTTGTGTAGGCATGGGAAAACCACTTGCCGGGCACAGCCATAGTGTTATTAACTGGCCATTGGTGGCAGCAGGTGTACAATGGGAATCTAATAGCAGTGTCTGGCAAATGCCTAACACTTATACACAAGCTGAAACTGTTGGATGGGCCAATGCTTGTTTTTAACATGACTCAGCTGATGGACACGCATAGTTCAAAGTCAACGGGTGGGCAAATAGCCAAACAAAACCTCCAAGCTTTATGTCCCTCGTATGCCAGTTCTCCCTATCTGTACTGTAATGCAATCGTTTCAACTTAAAGGTGGCGCTTAATAGTCCAAACGAATTAAATGGAAAAAGAAATAACTGCGTTCTGTTTCCTTTTTTTGTATCCCATTCAGGGTCTTATACCATTGTGGGTTCTGCTTGGCTGTTGCTCACACTGTCCTTCTTCCAGCAGCTGGTTTCTTTTTGGCACATGTTTTTATTGTTACGGTTTATTACGCTGTCACACTCAACTCAGGGAGTTCCTTTCCCCACAAAGAATGTGGCGCACAATAAAACCACAATAAACCAGGTTCAGTTTGGTAAGGCCTCCAGCCCGTCTCGCACCCAACCTCCAACAACCCAGTGCCACAATGGACTAGGAACCAGGACGGTGTGTGTTCAGAATATGTATATTTATTCATTTATTTAAACCAAATATGACAAATAGATTAACATGCCCCCAATGCTGTGGCAACACAAGAACAAAAATGACTGAGATATGCAGTAACAATTATTTCTTTTTATATCACCCACCAATACAGAAAAGAACAATTCAAGACACACATTGATTGCAGATTTGATAATTTTCTCCCAGAAAACCCCACCCTCCAAACATCAATTAGACTTGACTCCTCTGAATGGAAGGCATGTGGCAGGGAGTGGGAACACAATGGGAAAATTGGTTTGGGGATTTTACTCCCAGAAACAATATGGGAGACAGAAAAGCAATGGGAACATTTGTTTTGCCACACCTAACAAGAACAGACAGGGCTTTGTGGTTTTGGTCAGAGCACAGTTGGAAATTGGTTTTAGGATTTTATGCACAGCTACAATGGGAAAGAAAGAAAATCAATGGGAAATTTGTTTTGCTACACCTCACAAGAACAGGCAGGGCTCTGGGGTTTTGGTCAGAGCACAATGGGTACAAAGGGGCGATTTCGTTTTGCAGCCTGCATATTTAAAGGCACTACCAGGCTTCACCCTTCTGATTTAAACTGAAGGGGATCAATGGGGAATTACATTTTGCACCCTGTGCACGCATTTGAAAACAGGCTTTTCGGATTAATTCTTTTGGCAAATCTTTATGTCTATGCTCTATACCGGCTCAAAACACACTGGGAAAGGATTGTTAGTTTTGAATGCCAGCAATACCCATCCCGTGATCACTATAGGGAAATTCATTGATTTACTTCGATTATATATGCTAGGGATCTACACAGACAAACATGATATTTTTCTATGGGGAAATAACTAAAACAATGCTTGAAAAATATAGGGCCTACACAATCTATGACTTTGGGGTAGTTCTACTTAGAGGAGAAGCCTTGAAATGGGCCTCAGACATCACCAGGGCACCACTGGGACAGCATGGGAGTCAGTCAATGATCTTCTCTGAATCCTCCAAAGGGTTCCAATCAGCTTCTATTACTCCTAGTTCCTGTCTCCAAATCTAGATTTGGGCCTCTCTGCTGGGATGTTTCTCGCCAGATTTCAGCAGCAGGTTGCCTCTCGGAATTAGTGGATGAAGTCCAGTTCTAATGTAAACTGATTTACTTTTAGGGCAAATAACATCACAAACTTGTCATGATTCTTGCGAAAGGGATTGGTTGATTTTCACTACCCACCTCCCACCTGAGTGCTAATAGGACAAGAGGGTGGGGGAGGGATTTGGGGCAGCTGTGGGGAAAAAAGCTTCATCATCCCACTTTGACAGGTGGGCTCTGCATGTTTTAAGACATAGAAATCACTCAACATGGCAAGTACCCTACATTTTCAAACTTTTACATGTATGAATATATTTTTAAGAACTACATTTTAAGGCGAATCAGATAAGGCTAGTCTGGAGTCAGCACGCCCTTCCTATGCAGGGATACAGTTTTTCTTCATTCATTCAGGAGCCATATCAGTGAAACATTTGCCTTTTTATAGTTTCATGTTACTTATCTCCCTCGCGCTCTTATTAACTTTCCCATCTCTCAGAATGAAGGGAAGGCCCAAATCACAGTTTCCTTAATAAACTGAGTTCTGTTTATCACACCAAAATCGTTTAAGCATTGTTTAAAGGGGATGACTGTCACCTTTAATAAAAGTCTGGAATGACCGTTGTGATATGTATGCTGCCCTTTTTTGAGATAAAAAAAATATTTTTCCATTCACCAAACTGTAATTTCACAAGCCTCTTTCACTCCAGCCGTCACTGTTTCTTCATATCTCCTTAGACATGTGACTAGGCAGAGAGGCTCATGGTTAGATTCACCCCCCCCTTCCAAGGCATGTGAGGCCCTGATAACAACTCTTAATGGACATTTTATGCGAACTCTGACCTAATGGTCACGTCTGCTGCAAGAACAGACATGGCTCATCAGTTTTCCACTGGTGTTTTTCGATCTAAAAAGTGTATTTATTTCTTATATTTTTAAGTAATGGCTCTGATTGATGACAACCAGGTCTGTGTCTTCAGGGCAACTGAGGGAAGGTCCTGGAGGTTAGTTTCATGTTCGGAGAAATGGCAGTTCATGTACCCTGCAGCAAATGGCCTTTTAAACTCACACACAATTGCAATTTTACATGGCATCTTATAAGGCACACAGTTTAAAAATACATGAGTATCACTTCTGGATTGTCAATATGTATAAGACTGTGATATGAGAACACCACGTTCAAGCTTTGAAAGTCTAGTGAGCATTTCTCTTAGCATACTGTCAATTTTGATGAGGGAAAAACGAAAATGACATTCTTTTATTTATTTTACATGCGATGAGCTCTGTTTCACTTTACTTGTAGCACAATCTGGTATTCCGGTGAAGATACTGTACGCACTGCTGTTTCTTTATGTGTAAGTGCAGCTCTCCATGGATTGTCAGCCACATGTTTTCCTCACTGAAATGCATTCGCATATATCTTCGAACCTTTAATTTTAAAGCCCACTTTCTTTCCTTGGTGATTTAAGTTCAATAGGCCTTATGTCTGACATCATCATTTCTGTGCTGGCATTATATTTTTGTGGGCTTTAACAAATGACACTGGCCTCTTTATTTCTGGCATCCAGGGGCAGTATTTCGTTCCAAATGATGTTTTGTGAAACCTTGATACTTAATGATTTATTCTAATACGTACACTTTGAAAAATAAATAGTTTAAACCTACATTGAAATACATCTTGACATGTTTTGTGCTCAATTTTCTTAAGTGCCCAGTTTCCCTTGTGTACTGCCCCCCCCATTACAGTGGGCAAACCTGGGAGATCGTCAACCCAATGGCTTTGTGTGTAAAGAGCAGTTTCCACATATACTGCCTTAGTACTGACTTTGGGGTCCACCCACAGCCCCTTTTGAATGCTACGAGGAAACTAAAGCAAAGTGAGGGAGTTTGGGAAAGAGTAGTATGGGTTGAGGAGCGGGTAGGTATAAGAGAGCCTCTGTTTTCACAAATCCAGTGGCACCTGAAAAGGGAACTCGTAGCTTAAGATGGACTGCAGGCAGTAACTGGGCAGCCTAAAGCCCTGGGGATGGATAAAAAAGCCTACTGACATAAAACGCATATTTCTTTTTATGGCAAACTGAGTACAATCTATCGGTGCGTTTTATGTTTATGTTTATTAGGATTATATAGCGCTTTAATCCAAAGTGATGTGTTGCCAATAGTGCTTTAGTTGGTAAGATTTGCCAAACGTACGAGCTATACCATCCAGTAACTCCTCAAACTACCCACTTTTGCCCCCCAAAAATCGGCATACACTCCACCAGTGGGCTGGCCATTCAGGCACCTGTCCAAGCCATGCAGCGTATACCACTGAAAACTTACAAATAAATTCCAGTCCACAGTATTCTCACTTTCAGGCATGAGACCGGAACCTGGCCATGTTCTGACATTGCAGCCCACCGCAGTGTCTCGGGGTGTGCAGTGCTATCTTTAACACAACACCACAAACACAAGCACTTAGGGATGGGTAATGCTTTAATGTTTCTGTGTGCGATGCTTACATGAACCCTCCGAGCTCTGTTTACTGCAGCTGATGGAACCGGGCCATCTTCTGGCATTGCAGCCTGCTGCAGTGTTTCGGGGTGTGCAGTGGTAGTCTTATGCAATGCAACAAAATAAACGCAGGCATAGGGGTGATTAATGTTGTTGTGCGTGGTGTATATGAACCCGTCGAGCTCTCTTTACTGCATTTGCCGGAACTAGGTCATCTTCTGGCATTGCAGCCCGCTAGTGTCTCGGGTGTGCAGTGCTACCCTTAGGCAACTCAACAAAATAAATGCATGCACTTAGTGATGGTTAATGTTGCTGTGTGCGGTGTAGATGAACCCTCGAACTCCGATCACTGCGCTCCCTATTGAGTCTCAGATGTGACTGAATACAACACTTCCTAGACGCTGCTATAATCCCCCCACTGCCCATCAGCCACCTACTCTTCTTTTCCTTGTTTCCCTTTCTTGCTTTCTGTCCCTTTCTACTACTTTCCTCTATGAAAAAAAGCATATTCTTCAGCCATTTACTGCAATTTTATAGCGCTTAAAGCCATGAGAGATTAAGGCACTGTCATAGCATGTGTCACCATGAGCCAACTCACTGGTCCTCGTTTCAATAGCCAGTGGAGGAAGGGTTGCATCGTGCCTAGAAACACTTGAGTAAAGGCGCGTTATAAATGCCATATCATATTGGTTCTTGGCTGGTCCAACATGTGACATGTAGAGAGCCCACAGCGGGCACGTTAACCCACTACACTATCTTTTTGTTATTGCCGTAACTAGAACGTACTCCATGCTGTGGTCCATTGGAAGATGGGGGACTGTGTATAGATGGCGTGGGTGGAGGAATGTGTGCTTGCATCAGAACCTTCCTGTGGCATTTCCCAACAAGCAACTTAAGCAGAGACATGAAAGACGGACGTTAATGACAGCTCCTTGACAGAACGCGTCCCTTGTTCCAAACAGCCTGCTCCTTACATCAGCATGTTAGCTGCACGAACAACTGTCAAACAAACAACTGTCAAACAAGCAAGGCGGTACTGCAGTCGCTGGCAACTTGACTCGCTACTCCAATACACTGACAAGTGGTTAAACATGATAATCGAAGAAGGACAAGAAAGCAACTATTTCATTCTTCCAACAGGCACCCTCATCCACTATAAAGAAAGATGGTGCTCATTTTAAATTGTTGCAGTGTACATGCAACGGAATAAAGAAAAGGTCAGAAACGTGGTTTGTATACCCATACATTACCTATTCTTCGACAAGGTTGATTTTTAAAACTACATGCAAGTAAGAAAGATATTTGGAATACTTGGTTGTGGATGCGTTTCTAAAACCTACTCGGTTTACACTACAGTAAGAAGGAGCACCATTTTAATGTTTGGATTGCAAGCCTAAAACAAAATGATTAACGTTCCTGACAATCAGCATGCCGTGTGCATGTGTCAACTTCATCCCACATGGCCACCCGCATGGAAGACCAAGAGCTCAAAGAGTTTCCAGGAGGAGGAGTTTGGGTGGAAATAGGGAAATAGGTAGGAATGGGTGGCATTAGCCATAGAGATTAGCAACGCAATGAGTTAGGAATGGGTGGGCTCATAACCAAACAACAGTGTATCCCTCCTCAAATGTAATTCGTGTGTGACCCTTGTCAGAAGCTATTATCCCTATGTACATATTAATCAGTATTAGTTTGGGCAATTACAGGTGTCGCAAGCCACACCTAATAGCCCAAACTAAAAAGGTACACAGGGGGCAGCTTGGAAATTACAGGCTACTAGCAATGCTAGATGTCCTGGGTAAATTATGATATGATATGATGTGGCATTTATAACGCGCCTGTACACAAGTGTTTCTAGGCGTGGCAAGACAAAGAGGGTAAACAAGGGAGGACAAAATAATGATCTTACTATGCCTCGTGTCATTAAGATCATACAAGTGCAGGGGAGAAGGAAGGGGAGAAGTGCCAGGGGGAGGGTAAGGGGGGGTGCAGTTAACCTACAAGTGCGGTCAGCGGGTGGCTCATAAGTTCAGAGAGAAGGGACTGTAGGGTTGCAGATACAGACCCTTAAGTGCTGGGGAGCCCGGAGGCAGTGCAAGGGCAACTGGACATGCAGGAGCCTGGGCCCGAGTTCAGAGGGTGACTATGTGACCAGTGCACAGAGCAGTCAGATGCATCAGCAGGGGAGAGTAAGAGAGAAAGCGGAAGCGAAAAGGAAGGTCTTCAGTTGCTTCCGGAACTGGAGGTGGTTCTGAGAGAGGCAGGGAGGCTGTTCCAGATGGAGGTCCCAGCCGAGGAGATGGATCTGCCCCCAACTCTCTGCTTGGAGAAGCGTTTGACCCCCAGAGAGTTGTATGAGCATAGAGCTCGACAAGGAAGATGTTCTGGAAGAGAAAGTTGAAGGTAGAGTGGTCCCAGGCCCCAGAAAGCCTTGTGGACGATGCAGAGGTTCTTGAACTTGATCCTTGCAGCCACGGGGAGCCAGTGAAGAGATTTGAGGCCAAGGATAAGTCTTGCAGTCCTGTTCTGGATAAATTGTAAAGGTCGAAGAGTAGAAGTAGGAAGATTTAGAAAGAGGCCGTTGCAATAGTCCAGCCTAGAGAGGACCAGAGCTATAGAAACAGTGACCTTCTGGGGGAAAGTGAGAAAAGGAAGAATACCTCTGAGGCGGTTGCAGCTGATAGTCTGACTTCTTAGAGATGTCAGAGATGGGAGGAGGGAAGGAGAGGGTGAGTCGAAGATGACACCAAGGTTCTTAGCCTTGCAGGAAGGAGCACAAAGAGGTCCCAAAGTGGGCAGCCAGAGAGAGCGAGGAAAGGAGGGAGTGGGTGTCCCAATGAGGAGAAGCTCAGTCTTACTAGCATTAAGGCAGAGATCATTGGTGGCACACCATTCCTGAATTGTGGCCAGACAGTCTGGTATGCGAGAAGAAGCAGAGGTGGCTGATGGGAGCCTGAAAGTTGTCATCCGCATAACATTGAAAATTTGAGTAGTGTTTGAAATGTCTGCCCTCAATTCAGAAAATGCACACACATGTCCCGGGCTCCTCGTAAGAACATTTTTCAGTCTGACATTTTCCCATGTTGTGTAATTATGTTTTATGGGTTTTAGGATGCTTTTATAATGGACAGTGTTTTTTTTCCACGTAAGTAGGTTGTTGTAGAACTTTACATTATACAATTCAATGACATTCAGTTCCATCCATTAAAATTACACTTATCAGAAAAAGAAGTGGAGGATTTAGAGCTTGGGTTACAATATTGTCTTGATGTCAAAGCAATTGGGGAAAGTATTTACCCTCTATATCATCCACCGCCAAGGTTTTGTTACTGTTGTAAATGTTGATGATTGGATCCAGCAATGTGTAAATAAAAAGGAATAATTCATTTTGTCTAGACTTCTGCACTTGCTGTGCCTGTTTCTTGCGCATAAGCTTTGGGTATTGACACTAATCTTGAGTAAAACAGCCATCCTATGCATGGTTCGATTTGGGGTAGACGTGCTCCTCAGTCTTCTTCTCAGGAAAACCCTACATGTTTTAGTCATGCTCTGAACCAAATCCAACTCCCTACATTCTTGCGTTATGCTCTAGAATTCTAGTAATGCAAGTTGGGGTAGGTGTTCAGATCCCTTCTTAGCCTCCACCTATCCATGAAAAAATGTAAGCTGCTTGAGACTTTTTCATTTTTTATTTGTATCTTATGACTCTTCTCTGAAAGTTTTATAATTCTGTGATAATGTGTGGTTGCCAAAGCTGAGCATCTGTGTTTCCTGACTGGCGCTTAGGGAGTGCTATATTTTAGGTTAAAAAGCATTTATAGTGTGTCCATCATCACTGTAGTGGTTTTACTGCACCGGGGTGTACCAGCACGTGGTATGTGGAAAAAGGAAGAGCAGATGTGAGAGAAAAGGGGAGGACGGAGTAGTTACCAGCGGACAGACAATTGCAAAGGGACAATGGGATTTGGGGAGAGGGAATATGGTTGCGCTTGTCAGAATGTGAGTTTAGTCACTGCTGTTGGATCACCAAATCATTTAAAATAGACAACTGGATCAGATTGTGGACTGTATCTGGTTTTCAAAGTGCCTTTTAAGTGTTCCTTATGCACATCTGCGTATTAATGTTAAAATCTTGGAGGCGTTCATATTCAGTATATTAAAAATGCACAATATGGAGGTATTATTTCCATCCATCGTAACCATTTTGAGATAAAATAGCCTTCTTGAGATCCTCCATTGAGTAAGAATAGAAGTGAGACCCATCTCACAACAAAGAGCCTCCATATGAATGGAATTTGGCAGATCTAAAGTAACTTTCCAAATCCTGCCTTCTAACCTCTTAATCCATTCAACTTTTCTCCAGAGAGGCTTCTAAACCATTAAGTATTGCAGAAACTATACTGGTGGTACACAGGTTAATCCTTGCAACTATTGAAAATCCACCATTTTTACTGATAAAAGATTAAATGAGCAAGAACTTTGCCATTATTTTGGAGGAGATAGATTTACACAAAACAGAGGAGCCTAGCCGATGCCCAATCATTAGTCCCAAAAACCTATATTCAGTAACTACCTCCACTGTTTTCTTGCAGAATTTCCATATAAACTTCTTCTGGTTCCTAGTGTATTTCCCTTTTATCATGATCTTAGTTTTGTCAATATTCATCTCAAGACCATTATTCTCCTGCGAATAGTCCAATATTGCTTTTAAACTACGCTATAGACCCACAGCTGTTTTTGTCCATCACTATGGTGTCATTAGCATAGGATAACGATACTGTGGGAGCAGCGCCAACCCTGGGAGGAAAATGATTAACCTTTTCCAAATGCTACCTCCATATCAGCAACATATAGGTTATAAAACAATGGGGCCAGATCACATCCCTGCTTGGCTCCACGATTAGTAGGGATGGATAACAGCCCTTCATGAGTAAGACTTTGCTTGACCACGGTTTAAGGTTACAGTTGTTTAATAATATATAACAAACCTGGGTCAATTCCCCACTGATACAATTTATCCCACACTTTTTGTCAGAGAACTGTATCAAAAGCTTTGGAATAAACAATACAGCATACATAGAAAGTTTGGTATTTACATTAAATTTTAGTACGTATAAGATATCTCAAAGTCCAGATATTATGAGTAGTACCAAGGCCTTTTCTAAAATCTGTCTGTTTGCAGCTTAACATATCATTATCTTTTGCCTGTTTATTCAATGTGTACAGAATACATGTAGCAATGATCTTTGCCACATAGAATCAGTAAGTGTCAGTAACCTATAGTTTTCCGGCAACAGTCTAGATCCTTTTTTAAAGATGGAAATAATAATGGCCTTTCTCCAGCTAGCTGGAATAATTCCAGACTTCAGACCATCCAGAAACAATATATAAAATAAACAGGCCAACGTATCCGGGTTGCTCTTTATAACCACATCAAATTCCTAATTACATTCCTAATTTCTTCATGCGATATTGTAAACCCCTGCAATTCCTGGCCAAAGGTCCCAGAACAGTAACTAACCCATGTCCTGTTTTCCTCACACTCTACTTCCTGAATGTAACATAAGGTATTAACATAATTAACTCAAACCTCTTTGGTTATCATGTTTATCTAGCAAATATCTTTAATCAACATATGCTTCCGGTAAAAATAACAGAACTTGCATCCGTCATTATTGCGTAGGGCAAGAAAGGCAATCCTCCACTGGGCACTGTTATAGGATTGTCTATGTAATTTTAGACAATGATTATAACTCTTTCTAGTTTCATGACTCATGTGACTCTTAAGTAGATACCTTATCTCAACACACATGCTAATGTTCCCTCTGAGCTGCGCGCATGTGTGCTTGCCCAGCTTCCTTCTGGGTGCCGCTCAGAAGAATTTTAGCAGCGTACACTGACAATTCCAACCTTCTCAAGTATTAACACGGTACAAGCCATAGCAGTTGCCTGACATTTGCTTTCCCTCAAAATAAAGCTAAATTGTACTAACTAGTGTTGATATTCTGGTTTAGCCTATTTACATTACCCTACAATTCAAGCATGAGCTTAAAAACCCAAAAGAAGAGACTACACCCTCAAACAAGTATGAAAACGTGTCTCCTTAAACATAAGCTCTTATTAAGATATACCTGCACACATTAATGAAATAATCTTCCCTCCCCATCCATGACTTCTGTACTTGACTCTACCACACTTGTACGGTATGACTAATTTCCATCCATGTCCACATATAGATATTACTGGACAACCTTGAATCTGCCTACCTTGGCTCTACGGCAGGTTATCAGACTTGTAACTAAGTCCACCTGTTTTAAGCTTGTAATACGAATAAGCTTGTAATACGAATAACATTCAAGCACCAGAATTTCGATCACTCATGGTCCCTAGCAAAAGAATAAGCTGTCAGCTCAAATATTGAATACTGACTATATGTAAGCAGGCTATATGGATGTGAAACCTCATTGCATGCTTCCTCTGCTTTTGTGCATATGCCAGACAACCGCTTTGAAGCGGTACCTTTGCAACACAATATAAAACTCAAATACTAATTTGCCCTTTAAGGATTTTGAGTAGGAAAATGTCATGCTCAGTGTCTCCTACTTTAGCATTAGTATAATTGCCCTATATGTGGAGAGCAAGATTGAAATATCATTTACTTGGCTTGCAAGGGATAATGGGTATGGACTATGCCTGGAATTACTTGTACATAGTATTAGAGGGAGAGAAATTCAGACAGCTAGAATGGTTTTCCCCCAATCTGTATCCTTTCCATGTTTTCAGAATTGCAGACCGTAACAAATGATATGGTAACTCACTACTATACAAAAACGCTTTCGCTGAGCACTTGTATAATATGCAATAAATAATCCTACCGAACAATATTAGGGTAGAGTATGTTGTAAAGAATCTTGTATGCACTGTAAATAATTGTGTACATGTAGATTTGTAACATTTTGTTAAACTGCACCTAATACCATGGTGAGGTTTTAAACATGTTTTGCTTGCAAGGTATTGTGGGTATGTGAGTGTTCTACTGCTGCAATTCCTCACATTTTACAGAGCCCTGTCAACCAGGAGCCGGGGTGAGGTACGGACGGAGGTGGGAGAAGGGGTTGAGAGGGAGGGGCGAAGAAGAAATCAGCAACTTGCAAAAACCCAGTCTGACGTTTCGGCAGTACCGTACAGTGAAGGAAATGTGTTTGTGTGTTAAAGGAAAGGAAACTCCAGTAACCGTAGAGTAAACTGCACCTTCTGTTTCTTTCTGTGCTCAGCTGTTGAAGACTTTCCAATACAATCATGTGTTCTGTGTTTAATGCTTATAGCATCCCCATACATCTTTTTTTACTGAGAAAGTCAATTGCAGAAGAAGGCACTCAATCTGTTGTACCTCTGAGCACTGCTGCTATTAAAATAAACTGCCAATATAAGTGTTTTTCTTCAACAGGGCCCCATCAGAAACCTCAGTAAGGTTCTTGTTCAATTTTGTTTAGGCTGTGGTAGGGAAGAGTGGGCAGTACTATGGGCTGTATTATGTGCCCCGTCGTTTCACTTCCTATGTCAGGGTTACAAACAGGGTTCAGAAAAGATTTTACCTCTTACTTTGAATCAAATTATTTTTCCGGGAGTAAAAAAGTTATTAGCTTTGGCAATATGGATACCTTATGCTTCTTGAAGGATGCACTTTCCCCTTAAAATACCTCCTGTGATTGGACAGTAATATTATTAGAGTTCCCTTCTATGCAACTACTATGCTGGTCACTTGATTAGACAATAAAAGTCAAGCTTTGTGGCTAGAAGCAGGTGGTAGACTCCTTTATGTTCATTGTTTTGCATCTTTGTTGGGCACATTTTCCTGTTTTTATGGAGCAAAAAGGGATGCTGTATATGCCTCTTAGCTGCAAGACTGGCTTTGAGTAAGTGTTGTCACAGCTCTGTTCACAGGACAATAAAATGTTGATGGTTAACAGAGGAACAAGAAATTCTGATCCTAATTTTCTGTTGTGCAGTTTATTTGATTTACTTATCATCCTTACACTCATTATGAGAGACATGTTCCCCATGTCATTGAATTACTTAAAACAATGTTTTCTTGTCCATGCATGCATTTTTCTCTGCACAAGAGTTCTTTTGCTAGGTTTTCTGGCAGACTAGTTAATGAGCTCTCTTTATAACGACATATGAACATTTTTGTAGCCTGTATGTTTGGAGCAAGTGTTCTAAGATCACCTTTTACACTTCTTTGCAAAAGGCCCTCTTTTCCTCTTTTTTTCTTTGCCCTTCTCTTATTTTGCATGCAGTTAGGATGTTTTCTTTAAACCCTCACTTTCTTTCACACTACATATCTCTTCTATTGCTTGCTCCTGTATCTATGCTCTTTACAACATTCATTGCGCTCGTCCTTACCTCTACCATATCCTCTCGATTGTTTTTAAATGTACTGACGGCCTGACTTCTCCTTACCTTTCTTCACTAGTGTTGTTATAGTCTCCTTCTTGGACTCTTCGATCACAGATCACAGATCCTACTCCTTATTACTGTTCCCAAATCCCCCAAATCCCCCTGTGCTTATTCCTTTTTCCAATCTTTTGCTCTCTTAGCCTCTAAACACTGGAATTCTCTCTCGTCTTCAGTTCGCTCTTCTTCATCTCTTCGCATTTTTCAATATAATCTAAAAGTTTATCTTCTGTCCCTGCTTTCTACTCTGTGATTATCTGTTCCCTTCCTGCTTCTGCTGTTTTGATGTGTTCTGCATTATCATGTAATTGTATTGCTCTTATATATTTTGTAATAGTGCTTCTGGTGTAAAGCACTCTATACATTTAATAAAATGAAATTAAATGAAATCAATGAAGAATTACAGTGGTTGGGTGGGGAAATTCCCTTCCCCAAATGGGAAAGCTGCTTCAGTCAGAAACACAACGCGGTTGTGTTTCGAAAACGCTGCAGTTTTTCTTTCTAAGTTTCTCAGGCTCCTCCGGCTCGGAGGAGCCTGAGAAACGTAGAAAGAAAAACCGCAGCGTTTTCAAACACAATAACGTTATATTTATGTTTGCGTTAGCTTCAAAAGCTACCGCAAACATAAATACAATGTTTTTAAAGCTGCAGTTTTATTTCTAAGTTTTCCGGGCTCCTCCAGCCCGGAAAACTTAGAAAAAAACCCACAGCTAGTGCTTATTTTAAAAAAAATAAATAGCACTTACCGAGATGCAGCTGCAGCTTTTCTGCCTGTAGTCTCTGGTCTGCGTCCTCCGAGTCCCGGCACCAATGAAGGAAAAGCCACCCAGTGGTAGCTTTTGTTTACAACAGCTGGCTGGCTTTTCCTTCATTAGTGCCGCAAAAGCAAGCACAGGCGGGCATCGATTTCACAAAATGGGTGCCCCCATGTGCTACCTTTTGTACATTTTGAGCTTCATTTGCTCAAGATTTTACATAGGGACTAAAAAAAAAACGTGGCAATCTATTTTTTGTATTATTGCCCATCTTTTTTTGCAATAAAAATTTTTGGGCGAACCATTCCTTTAAAGATATTTCTGTTGACATCAATTCTTGGGTCACAGCAGCAGTAAATTACTCTTTCTCCTCAGGCATTATTCCCAATGACCTGAAGCATGCGCTGGTGATCCCTCTGTTAAAAAAACCCTCTTGGGTCCGGCAGTTCTGTCTAACCTCCGTCCTATTTCAGTTCTTTGTTTCTCTATGAAGCTGTTTGAATCCTTGGTATCTCCTCTACTGAGGTATTTTTTTAAAATCCTCTCTCTTTTTTGACCCTTTTCAATCTGGCTTCAGGATTAGGGCACGGGATCTGTTCTTGTATATGTGGTAGATGACCTTGCCCGTCTGGCTGACCAGGTTGGCATAGGGGCACTGTTTTTATTAGATCTTTCAGCTGCATTTGACACCATGGACCATCCCATCCAGGTTGCCGATTGTCTTCTGCAGGTCTTTCTGGCCAGCTGCTTACCTGGTTTTCTTCTTTTTTCTCTGGTCACACTCAATCTATCTTTCTCTCTCCCCTTTCTTCCAAACCAGTGCCTTTGTCTTGCAGAGCCCCACAAGGCTCCACTTTGTCACCTATCTTGTTCAATATTTACATTGAGCCACTCTTGGCTCTCATCCCATGGTTTCCTCTGCGATTCCTATGCCAACGACACGCAGTTTATTCTACGTCTTGATCTGTCTTGCCCCGATATGGCTGCTTGGCATAGGAACTGCTTGGAGCTGTGGGTGGATGGATAACCAGGAATTAGTTGAAATTGAATGATGATAAGAAAGAGGTGCTGTTAGTTGGGATCTATTCCCCTTCTTTGTTCTGGACCCCTGACTTCTGGCCTGCTAGTTTCGGATCCTGTCCAGTGCCGGATACTTTGGTGAAAGATCTGGGTGTTAAAATCTCAGCATCTCTGTCAATGTCTGACCAGGTGGCAGCTGTCTGTCACTCTGGCCATCTCAAGTTAAGAACCCTCTGTAACGTCCTGCCATTTATTCCCTCTAAATTCCATGCTCCTGTCGTATCACTCTAGTCATGAGCAGTATCGACTATTGTAACACCCTCTATCTGGCTCAACCTGCCTATTTGATTTGTTGACTCCAGCTCTTGCAGAATATGGCTGCAAGAGCTGCGTTTTACCCCCGTCCCCCTTTTGGTTCTCATATGACTCCCTTATTACGTCAGCTACACCTGCTCCCTGTTGGAAAGCTTGTGGTGTTCAAATCTCTGTGCATTGTCCCTAGAGCTTTTTACAAACTGGGGGCTGAATATCTCCAGGAAAATGCTGTGCCTATGTCCCCTCTAGAGCACATCACTCTCAATCTTAGCTAACGATTCAGGTCCCCTGGATACAATATTCCTGGATAGGCGGTCGAGCGTTCTCCGTTGCTGCAGCAAAGGCCTGGAACATTCCCATTCTCCTTTGCGCGATGATCACCTCTCCTTTCACCTCTCCCTGAAGTCTCTATTTTTCTAAATCAGATTTGATCCTGTTTTTGCTTGTTACTTGCTCTTTCGGCACCAAGATGCCCTTGGGCGACCGCTGCACTTAATAAGTTAACATAACATAACATAACATAGTTGGAACTTGCACCAATAATTAAACCTCCAGAAGGTCTACCAATTGCACCCTTGCTAGCATATCTCTATATGACCAAATATCCCTCAATCAAGATTTGATCATGAAACCATGTTTCCAGGTCCCCTGGATACAATATTCCTGGATAGGCGGTCGAGCGTTCTCCGTTGCTGCAGCAAAGGCCTGGAACTCTCTCCCATTCTCCTTTGCACGATGATCACCTCTCCTTTCACCGCTCCCTGAAGTCTCTTTTTTTCTAAATCAGATTTGATCCTGTTTTTGCTTGTTACTTGGTCTTTCAGCACCAAGATGCCCTTGGGCGACCGCTGCACTTAATAAGTTATATTAACATAACATACTTGGACCTAGCACCAATAATTAAACCTCCAGAAGGTCTACCAGTTGCTCCCTTGCTAGCATATCTCTATATGACCAAATATCCCTCAATCAAGATTTGATCATGAAACCATGTTTCCTGAAAGTCAAACAAATCACTATCATAAATTATTCTAGATCCAAAACTACTATTAAAAAGAGTAATAGCCTCTCGTATTCCAAGACAAAATTACAAACCAAAATGTTAAACCGTCTGAAGGAATGTTTCAATTTTTTGACCCAAGAGATTTTGTTTGTTCAATAAGAACCTTCATTAATTGAAGTTATTTCCCTTCCATATCATTATGTGCTACATCCTCCTTCATGTACAGATATCTATCTCTTTCATGTCAATCCCAACACCTTCATCAAAATATTTACACTCATATACCAACTTGAGAAACTGTTCATAATTATACACCACTTCTGCAATAAAAGGTGAAATTTAGCAGACGACTGCCCAATTTGTGGAATCCACATCATCAGGAATTTCCACCAATTTGATATCTAGTTGAAACTGTTGTGAGATTCGGCACACTATGTTTTGTCTGTTGGGGAAAGGGCTGTAATCTAAGGCAAATATCTTTGTGAATAAAAGGCTCTTACATCTCCCACTTAAACTATTCACAGTTGAAGTACTAGGATCTTTATTACAATGGGAGGACACATAACATGTTTTTTCATTCATCAGTTAACTGTCCTCTGGATGTCATGTCTTTCCCTGCATTTATAGTATTATAGTCTTCAAAAGAGACATGTCTATTTTTAACATTAGTTGAAACAGGTAAATCTATTGGAATCTCTGTACTATCTCCCAAAATATCAGTATCACTATTATCTGAATAACTGGTATAAATAGTCACCCCTTCATCCACATAGGTTGTACTCTCCTTAAGCCATTTATCGAGAGGACTTGAGTTGTTTGATGATTTAACATGCACAGCTTTATTACCTCCATCAGGATGTATAGCTAGCTTATAGCAAGGCGATGAGGCAACACAATCTATATAATTTGTTTTAATATTGTCCAGACCTGAGGAATTAGTTCTGTGTAGTTTGCTGGAATTCACTGTATCTTTAACCAGGTCTCTTTTACCCCTAGATCTCCTCTTCTTTTTTTGTTCTTTTAACAGAACACTTTTTTGACAGAACTAGAGATCATACTAGCTGTACTCGCTACGGGATTCCCACTAGGCACACAATCATCCTGCCTGATATTATTATTTGACACAACCGCAGCCCCATTCAGTAGCAAAACTGGAATTGTAAGAGAACCAGGATTACATGGTTTCATAATTTCTATTTTGTTGTATCTACTCCCACCTGGCTAAAATCTAATATAGCAGCATCAGCCGGAGTACAATTTTCCAATATTACGACCACTATTTTACCAACTATATCACTTGGATCTCTTTGTTTTTTGAGACATCCTCATAAATAGCACTTTTACAATCATAAGTAACTCCTTTACATCACCACTATTTTCTGTAACATCTGATATTTCGCATGTAATGACTTCCTCATTAACATTATCCAGCTCATTAGCAATTTTCTCCAGGTCAGGAGATTTTGAGAAAGCAGTTCCTGTTATAATATTACCCCTTTAGGCAAATCTCTCATAATATTAGTTCCACCTTGTCCTACATAATTTCTTCGCAGATTTGATCATAGTTCTAGTAACAAGTTGTTGTCTATTGGGTTTGAAATAGATCCATCAGCCTGGAGAATCATCTGGAAGTCTTGACAGCTCAGAACCACCCTCATACAGAAAGCCATCCAACACCAGATCAGTCTTATCCAACAATATGTGCCGTTCCATCTCCTGCAATTCAGCTGCCTCAGAATCAGGTACAGATACAGAAATCAAATCAACAGCTAGAACAACACTTCCATCAGGCATCCTTCCCGAGGTATTTTTTCCACCGGTTGATTATCCTCCCGATCAGATATAGGCAAACCTTGACCAGACGTCACTTCTTTATCACTATCCGCTGCAGGTGATGCTTCATCATGAGCTTTGGTAGTAACTAAATAATCTGTCATTTTACCTTTATCACAATAGGACGATGTTTGTGAGGCCGTAATGACTACACAGACATCGGGAGAAATTACTAGGTTCTTCGGCATACATCTTTTGCTGTTACTGACCCTCTTCGGCTGCATTTTGAGCAGACGATCTGATGAAAAGCCCCCTCTGCTTCTTAGTGCAGATTCCTTATTATTGTCACACATCAAACATAGGGATTATCAAATATGAGTCAACTCCCTAATCATTCAAGAACAATAGCCTAAAGATTTAGACACAGGACTATATATATAGGAAAGCTATAACAATCACTCCTGCCAAACACTCTCCAAAACATCACGATTATCAAATACAACTGAAATTCAGCTGTTTTCACCAGAACACCGCAAATTAGGCCGCTCTGACAATGTCAGCCGCCTCAAATCAGCATTAAACAGCCCCTATATAAATAGGGGTCATTACTTAAAACTCACCTTCAGTTGCTTAACAGAAGCTCAGCAAATCAGGCTGCACCTACTGTCAGCCGCATCTGATCTGCTATAAGCAACTTCTATTAATAATGCCACTAGTATAGCACAATGCGTGATATGTGCAGATGCTGGCTAGGAGAAAGTTTGTCAGTACTTCCAAACAGAGGAAACTGTAGCCACTGTAGTCGTTGCCACCTAACACTTAGCTAAGCGTCTCATAATTAACCCAACATGGAGTGGCCAAGATAATACATCGGTACTCCCTCTTCTCCACGCTTTCAAATGAGAGCTCACAAAGCTTGGCTAAATTCTCTCTTTTGCCTTATCTCCAGTCTGCGGACTGCACTCTCTGGTACACCCTGCCAAGTGCTCGCGCTACGCACAGGAAGCAGTATTTTTAGAGGCAAAAGTAGCCACTATCCAAAAGTGCTAGCAGTAGGAAAACTAATCAACTGCCAGAAACAGCAGATCTCCTCCGCACTGCAAGAACTGCAGACTGAACTCTCCGGCACTCATTGCACCCACACATGCAGAAAAGGTTGTGTCTATGATCTCCATCTCAGCCAGACAGGAGCTCTTAGGGTCTTCCTTGAAGTGTCGATTTTTATTGTCGGACCAGAATACCTTTTCTCTCTACATTTTGTTTTACCTAAAGTTCTCTTCCTGTGAAATTGATGAGATAAAGAAACTTGGTTCTCTAATCCTTCTAAAAGGTCTACTTAATGTCAAACAAATGGGCACTGGAATTGTGTATATAACATAAAACCTTCTTCATTTGCCCTCCCCCCCCACATGTCATTCCTTTGTGTGGCTACAATCATTGCAGGTCAATACCTATCATCACAATCTTTAAAATGTCCCAAATTCTGGGTGCTCACCTCCACAATCCCGAGGCATACCTTTATTTAAAGGTTTACCCGAAATGCTGTTGAGGTTTTAGATTCTGGTAGTGAAACATTAAAATGTGTGAATAAGAGTTTACAGTAAGTACTTCCACTGGTTTTATTGTTGGCAATAGTGTAATTTCATCTGGGTAACATCACCACAATAAAATAACCACACAGTACTAATTACTAACCACCCCTGCTCCTCGCTCCTCTCCAGCATACCTCCCACATACCACACACGGTCTAATGGGACAGTCTTTCAAAACACAAAATACACTACCCACACATCTGCCAAAACAACAAACTACCGCGAACAAACAACCCAGACACTGGATCTAGGCCTCTGGACACAATAACTCCAGTGCACACAATCCAAGCACACTTAGAAAGCGGCACACACAGATGCCAGTTTCTCCTGGTTCTGCAAGCACCAACAGAAGAGCACAACCTCTATCCTATCCCTCTTCCTCACTTACCTATCTCACCCACTTTCTTAGAGAGCCATGTGTGTGCCTGGAGACCATTCACATGGTATCGGTGCGCAGTATGAATCGACATGACATGCCATGACATTTTTCTTTTCTTTTAATTTGTGTTCTTCATCTTTTGCAAACAGTGCAAGTGGGGGGGGGGACAGCGCAAAAAGGAGCGACACCAATGGGGTAAGGAGTGACAGCTGTTAGGAAAGATTCCTCTTTAGGGCACCTTTCCTTCCATTTCTATGGACTCCAAACTTGTTGCCTTTATTTTTGTATCTGACCTGTTCTTTTTACAGTGCAGTGAAACCTTAAGTTCCGCCTCACTGGCTTTTGCTCATCTTATCTGGGGAAACAGACATGTCCTTCAGGCTATCAGTACTGGGAAACATTGTTTCCCTTAGTCGTGTTACTTTGATACTACATTTAGTAATATATTATCACTTGTGATCCTTTTTAGCATTGTACAATGAATCTTACAAAGCAATACAATGGGGTACACTTTTTGCTTTGCCTTAGACTAACACTCAGAGGATTTTCTGGTTACTCTAGGTAAGCTAAATAGGCAAGCTGGGGGCAGCAGTGACTTTTCACATTTTTTGGTACATTTAGCTTTAGCCTTACTGCGTTTACCACATTTGGCTACTAACTGTGGCTAATGGTAAAAAATATGGCCATGCCACAAGGTTTTTCTTGTCTTTTAGCCTTCTTTCTGGCCTGTGAGGCCAGGAAAATCCTTATGTGGACTTTCAGTGCCCGGGAAAGAAGACGGTTTTGGAGGGCTATTGGAGGGCTCTGTGTGTATGTTGCCAAGAAGTCTGGGACTGTCTGGCCCCAATTCACAAAATGGTACCAGTGTGTCTGAGTGGTATGCATGAGTTTTGCCGCCAGTGGTCCTGATTGGACTACTGCTGGGGTGTGTGTGTTTGGCCAGATCTGTCATTGGCTATTGGTAGTTCCTGCTCTTACCTTGCTTTTAGCATAAGAAGAGGACGCCTGCACGCACTCTAGAGAGATTCTGGAAGAAAGTGAAGGGCCACGACTCTTGTCCAGCTGCAAGACCAGCAATGAGACTGGAGACCCTTTGGAAGAAGGCCTGACAACCAACTTCTCCTGCTGTCCTGGGAGAGCCCTGTGTCTTGGAGGTGATCTTCAGCTGTCCTGCGAGGGAGCTTCGACCCGTGCAGTGGAGGGAACATCCATTCTCGACGTCAGCTTTGAATCCTATAAAGAAGAGCCTTTTGAAGTGCCACTGGAACGCCCAGTGGCTGACCATTTCTGAGTTTGGGCTATAGTGCTGCAGATGTCGCCATTCCGAGTTGAGGCCTGGAGCTTGGGGGATCTTCAGCCAGCTTGTGCCACATGATTGACCTCTGCGTAATGTCGTGGTCCTAGCATCAAGGGGACCCGAGATAGGAGGGAAAGTCTGACCATGGGAAGTGAATCCCGTTGCGTCGACATGCATCAGTGGCCATTGTCTGAAACGGCTTATCTGCATCCAATCCCGTCCTGAGAGGGGCACTGCATCAAGTTCTTCTGCATTTCTTCGCTGGATGCCCTTGCACCAGCATAAGTTGATGACCAGAAAACTGCTTGTACCTGCAACACCTGGGAATCAAGGGCTGAGGTTGACGGCGGGAAAAGCGACCTTAGACTCTCTTCAACCGACCTGCCAAGTCCTATGAAGAATCGGAGTATGGGGGGGAGTTGTAGCAGTACTTACCTGAACCCCCTATTTGGGAGAGGAGAAAGAGTGACAGAACAAGGGGGAAGGAGCATCAGAGCAAGGGGGAGTAAGCGACAGAGAAAGGTGGAGGGAGCGACAGTGCAAGGGGGAGGAGCAACAGCGCAAGGGGAAGGAGTGACAGTGCAAGGAGAAAGGAGCAACAGTGCAAGAGGAAGAAACAGCGCAAGGGGAGGTACAACAGCACAAGGGGCAAGGAGCAACAGCACAAGGGACAAGGAGCGGCAGTGCAAGGGGCAAGGAGCGACAGTGCAAGGGGAAAGGAGCGACAATGCAAAGGGAGACGGAGCAAAAGAGCAAGGGGTGGAGCAACAGCACAAGGGGAAAGGAGCAACAGCACAAGGGAGTGGAGCAACAGCGCAAGGGCAAAGGAGCAACAACACAAGGGGGAAGAGTGACAGCGCAATGGTGGGAAAGAGGTGCGGTGCAATGGTGGCAGGAGCAACAGCGCACAGGGGAAGGAGCGACAGTGCAAAAGGGAAGGAGCAACAGTGTAAGGGGGAGGAGGGACCGAACAAGGGGGAGGAGGGGCAGTGCAATTGCAAAAAGAGAGACAGCGCAATGGGGAGGAAACTATACAAGCGGGAAAGGAGCCACAGCACAAGTGGGGAGTACATCTGTTGATTATATGTATAATTGCAGCCTTTGGTCATAGGTGTCCTATATTGTAGTTTTGATCTCAATGGAGCTCATTTCTGGCCAGGTGTAGTGTAAGCAAAATGCGTAAAAGCCTTGCATAAAGGCTTTTACGCATTTTGCTTATGCTGCAGAATCAATTACGTGTGCATGCAAGGTGCTGGAGGGCTTAGGGGTCTGGCATAATATTGCATGTGAGGTGCTAGGAATCCAGCGGACTGGGCTGGAATCTGTTACTGGGCATACTCAGTAAACAATGTCATACCTGCCTTCTGGGCCTCCATGCCTCACAAGCACACGATGAATGCAATTGTGTATATTCGAGGTGCTGGAGTGTACACAGGTCAGGCACAGTCTTTTTTTACTGCACGTCTATCATAGATGCCAAGTAAGAAAAATGACATACCTACCCTCTGAATCCTCAGATCCTCACACATGTACACAATCAATGTGGTTATGTGTGTATGCCAGGTGCTGGGTGTCCAGGGGGAATGAATGATATTCTTTACTGGACATGTATCATAGATGTCCAGTACAAAATACCATGCCTGTCCCCTGCGCCTCACAGACACAGACATTCATTGTGATTATGTGTGTATGCAAGTCGCGGGGCGCCCAGGGGGAAGGCATGTTTTTTTTACTAGACATCTATCATAGATGTCCAGTAAAAAATACCATCCCTGTCCCCTGGGCCCCACAGTGCCTCGCAGACTCACACAATCAACATGATTATGTATGTATGCGAGGCACTGGGAGTCCCAGGGGAAATAACATGGTATTTTGTACTGGACATCTCTGATAGAGGTCCAGTAAAACAATACTGTCTCTGTTCCCTGGACCCCACAGCGCCTCAGAAGGAGAGCTGATTTTGGCCGGTGGGGACGGGGATTGTGCAACAAAGTCATTTTTAAAATGCCTTAGTTGTACAACCCTCCTCCCCCCACTCGTCAAAGTCAGCTCCACACACCACACACACACACACACAACATTCACACAGAAGGCACTGGATCATTCACACGAGCACCTGGCATCATGCACTCACTCATAGCACAATCATACACGCATCCATACACATATTTAAATAATAAATGAACATAAACATACCTTCTGCTCGGCCCTGAAGTTTCCTCTGCAGTGCTCCAGCTCCCGCGTAGCATGAACAGGACTCAGGAAGCAAGCGCGCAGGTACCTGCACGTGGGTGACAAAACTCCCCACTCCAGCCTGCTCTGTCTATATGTGCGAGGAGGCGCAGGAGCGTCCCCTCACACATACAGACATGCAGTTCCCCAGCCAGCATTTCCAATCAGCTATGCAAGGCTGCGGAAGCAAGATGGCCCTAGACTTGCATGGCTCATTGAGCATGCGTGGCTGGGGAACTGAACTATCAAAGGAAAACTGTGTTTCCCTTTGACAGTTCAGCCAGCGCACGAGCGCTCCCTCAGCTGGAAAAAGCAGATGAGGGAGCACTCATTGTTTCACTGGGCTTGCTCCTTGGTTTCTCCATAATGGGCAAGGGGGCTGGTGGGTCAACACACCCCACCCATTATGGATGAGCCGCGTCTGCCTGTCATGCTCACATGGCAGGCAGCATTTCATTGAAATTGTCATCATCAAATACTTTATTCGGCAGAAATGCCATAAAAGTCACAGAAATATGAGCAAACAGATAAAATACTAAACACAGTCAATCAAAATTAATGACAAAACTAGAAACATTCATATAATGAAGTGCAAAGTGCATAGTAAAAAGCGGTACAGTGAATCAATTCACAATATAGTGTCCCGAAGGGAGAGTATACTCGCAGCCCTTCTGCCTCTTAATTAAAATGCTGTATGTGGTCCGATTCACTTTGCCACATAGTTGTCCTTGTTCTAAGGAGCCAAGCTCTGTGAACATATCGAGCAACACAAGTTATAATATATGGGTTTGAAGTTCCTTTACAGAAAACAGTGCCTCGTCTGTGGAGCGAATTGCAACATCTCTAAGTAGTGGGCGTAAGTATTTTACTTTCAGTGGTTTGGTGACAGTAGATATAGACAAAAAGTGAACCACTGTCTCATCTCCCAGACCACATACTGACAGACCTTAGATCCCCCTCAGCCCAACGATTGATTGCAGTGGCAACCAGTAGAGTCCCAAATCGTAATTTTACAAAAAGTGACATTGCATAAGGAGGAGACAGATAATTAAGAAGGCCTTTCTGGCCAGATTCCGTTTTTAGGCTCAGATACATTGTACCGTTACACAATCTGCTTGCATTAACAATAAACGTATTCCTTGAGGTGATTGTTGCTGTTTTCTTAACCCTTCTATAGGCACCCTTGTCCATGTTGTAGGGCTCCTCCCACAATCTAGACTCATTCACTTCAAACAAGATCTTTTCCACATGATACACCAAAGGGATGCTTTTGCCGCCTTCAAGGCCCAAAAGATGTTTTATGGCATCTTGGTACTTCCCCAGTGCCCTAAAACTCCAGAGCCCTAACCAAAATAAATTGGAGTGAGAGATGCCAGGTCACCTTTAGGGCATATATATAGTTCAGATGTGTAAAACAGTAGGGGTAGAACAAGGGAGCAATAACAGATGTTTCAATTATTTATTTTCCTCCCTTGTCAGGTTGATGTTTTAGTTGCCCCATATCTCAGCCGTAGAGACAATGGCCTGTTTTCCGTACCACTCTACAGCCGTATGAACTGCCCATCTCCGATGTATGTTAAAAAAAGATAGTGTTGCTCCACCGTATTTCACTAGCGTGATTCATTTTCATTAAACCTGGTACCCAAATAATCATACAATTTGACTTGCTCTAAAACACAATTCAACATCTAGTGTATATATTTTGGAAAATGTAGGCCTGAATACCATAACCTTCGTTTTACTAACTTTTACATTCAAGTTGAGATCATCACATTTTTTCACGAATGTTGCCAAGCAGTTTTTCAACCCCCAGGGTGTCGTGGATAACAGGACAGCATCAGCCGCATAGAACAGAACTGGGAATCTATCCTGTCCCATCTTGGAGGAGTCCATGCTAACCATCAACAAAGCTATAATTTCCTCTTTGTATAGAGAGAAAAGTAGAGGTGCAAGGACGCAGACCTGTCTCACACCCCGATAAACAGGAAAGGGGAAGTGGACTCACCAGCCATTCCATATCTTACTACAGCCCGATAGTTGCTGTTCAACTACTGGATCAGAGCGGTCGGATGGGATGGGGCTTTTCTTTTTTGCAGGACCAACCATATTTTTTATTTAGGGACTGCATCAAAGGCGGTCTTCAGGTCTACAAAGATTGAATATAGATTCATATCGTTTAGCACTGTGTACTTCTCAAATAATAAAAACAATCTAAAACGTTGATCCACTGTGCTGACGTGCTTCTGAAAGCCCGCCTGTAGGTCACCAAATACATTATTCTCGTCAACCCACATTTGGAGGTGTGATAGAATGACCTTTACAAATATCTCCCCACTGAAATCCAGGGGGGAAATTGGTCTGTAATTTTCGAGCAAATTCCTATACCCCTTCTTATGTATTGGGAACATGATAGCTTTCTGCCAAGTGGCGAGTACTGTATTCAATTAAATGAGTGTATTAGAAAGTTTACACAGAACAGGGCCCCAGATTTCAACCTCTTCCTTATTCAGATCCAGCGGAACACAGTCCGGACCTGGGGCTTTGTCACTCTTTTGGGAGATTATGGGTTTTACAACTTCTGCCAGAGTGAAGTGAAATGCCACCTTTGTTAGTTGTCCTTGGGGGTTAGTAGTAGCCTGAACAAATCTGTCGGGATGATCTCCCCAAGGTTAAAATAGAGTTTTGAAAAATGTTGCTCCCATTGTCCTGCAGGTATTGGAATGGTCTATCCCCATGAGCCTCCTCCCCTGAAATCAGCTTCCAAAAAGCTCCTGAATCACCCTCTTCGTGTGTTTGCCTGAGTAACTTCCATCTCCCCTTTTTTCTTTTAACTATATTTTTGTAATGCTGTCTCTGTTCAAAGGAGAAGCCTGTCAAAACCTCTACACACTGACAAAGTTGCCAATATCTGGCTTTTTGCTGGGCGGCATTTTTTGTCACGCCATCTGGATTTATTTATTTCGTTTTTTCTAACGCCTTTGGCCTTACTTGTTATGTGTGGAAGAAGATTATCTATAAGGTGACCATATTCTATAATAACATTTTCTTCATTAACATCCTCTCTGCAGATTTCTACGATGTTACTCATAACAGCATTATATATTATGGGTTTCATGTTTTGGTTTGTGATCCTGGCCCACTTTGTTGTTTTTTAGGCATGACCATTTAACGCTCGGGGCACCGCCCTAGCTTTCAGTGGAGCACACTTTGCAGCATGATTGTTTATTTTGATGTTTACACATACGGTTGTTTACCTTATTTAGGAGCTCGAAGTTACAAGCTCTCTTCCAATCCTTTGCAGATACTAAAATATAATCTATTATGCTATAATTGTATACAGTGCCAGCCATGGGAGCATGGCAGGAAGCATTTACTCACTTTGTATGGCGTAGTGCAAAAGTGCACGTCAAAAGGCGGTGTACACGAGTGCTCGTCTTTTGCCCTGCACATTTGCTCTCTGTCATGTAAATGGCCAAAATCTACCTGTAATGGCTCCCCATCACCAATTTATGTGGAACTCGAAAATTAACCTGAATGTGATTTCTTTCAAGGATACCATTATGCTGTCAGTGGTACTGCACCTCTCCAATAAACTACAACCCGCAGATATCCTCACAGCTTATTTTTTTTTGAGAGGCGCAGTGCCACTGTTATCATACAGCTGTCCTTATCTGAAATCACATTAAGATTACAGAGGTGCAGTACCACTGACAACATACATATGTTCACATGAGATTTCCTACGAGGACCTCTGTATGTTGTCAGTGGTACTGCACCTCTCCTAAAAATAATCGCTTGAATGGTAACCATATCCAGAAAGGCAAACCTACATGTAGTCTAACAGGGCCAGGAAAGTAGCCCAAATATAGCCCAACTCCCTCCATCTCTAAAAAGAGAGATCACTCCACAGTCGCAGTTTTGAAAGACACACAGACACGTGACATGTTACAGCACTGATTGGGAGAAAATTAAATAAGCCACTATTGTATTACATCTGCGTAATAGAACAAGAAATCACATTTAGTGTGTTGGCCGACTATGCCACAGCATTTCCAGTTTTCATGCCAACCTCAAAGTCAGCTTTCTGGCACTGCTTTCTTCTCTCTATCTGTGCCACCAAATTGCATCATAACCAAAAATATAACAAATAGACTCCCAATCCTTAATAATCAAATACTCCATGATGCAGAGAGCGCCTTTCATGGCCCATTGCATCTTAAATAGAGCTCTCCTTTCACTGGCACATTCTTACGGTGGTAAGACATGCCTGATAACAATAGTATAATTACTTGTGTTTTTCAGCTCCATAATAACGCTTCTATTATGTGTATATTGAAGCAACATCGATTCATAGGTATACAAATGAGACTTATTTAATTTATTTAGCATGTATGATGAGTGCAGGCCAGAAAAATGAAAATACAAATGGGATTGCAAAGCAAGTGGGGAGGTTGGACACCTGACAGACATTAGGAAGTGGAAACATTAGGAATTATATTTTCAAAGGTAGAGATTAAGCTATTGTTGTCCTGTGAGGACTTTTACAAAAAATATTACCATTTCAATTTATAAAGCCAGACTTACATTTGTTGGCCCTCTTATCTTACATTTGTGAGGTCAGCAATTGTGTCGAAAATGAGAAGGGCATGGGGAGTGACAAAGCGTGGGGCCTTGAATGTCATATACCATTGTCCTTGTGAAGTGTGGGGTGACTGACAGTGGTAAATGGTCAAAGGTGTGTGGCCAAGAGTTAATAGGTAGATAACTTTGCTACAGATTTGAAGGGGAAATGCTTTTTGTTGTTGCTGAGGCCAAGAAGTTTCTTGAAGTATAATTTCTCTGTTGGTTGCCTCACAGAGGGGATATGCTTGTGTTTGAATTTGTGTTTTATGTAGCGCAAAACTAGCTAGGCATCAACGGAGAGCTGTAACTGTCATTGAGAAACATATGAGGGAAGACGGGGAGAGGTTACAATATGTAACGCATTATGTTCCGTTCATGAGGGTGGGATGTGGCAATTTTATGACATTAGTGCCACTTAACTTTGATTTGTAATTATTGAACAGTAAGAATGTAATTTCCGAACTGAAATGTCTTACGTAGATTCGGTTTGCAGATGATAGATACAGACCCTGTTTGGGTCTGAGAGTACACCATTGTTACTACCCCACCTTGGAGGAATAGTAAAAATTACACCTAGATTTTGGTACAATAGCTAGGGAATATACATTGATAGGATATGCATAAAGGGCCTATTGCCATAATCTGTATTGGACAATACGCTTACTTACAATGGTGCGTGGAATTGGGAGAGGAATACTGGGAGCTGTTAGGGAGGATAAGAGAGGGCGACGTCATCGGCTAGCAAGTGGAGTTTAAGCTGGATTTTAAACAACTCCACCGATGGGATGGATTTGATGGCTAGGGAGAGAATTCTAGTGAATGGGGGCAAGGGGAGAGAGAGAGAGAGAGATAGAGAGAGAGAGAGAGAGAGAGAGAGAGAGAGAGAGAGAGAGAGAGCAGAAACAGGAGTAGACATCGGGGCAGGGGTGGAAACATTGTGGAGTGTAGAGGATCACACAGATTGAGAAGGAGAATAAATAACAATGCAATCAGCCAGGTAGTGCAGCAAGAATATGGGAAGATTCGAAGACAAGGAGTAGGAGCTTGAAGAGATAGTGATTTGCATGTTGAGCCACCTAGCATGGCGCCAGCAAGCTGAGGTGGGGAGTAGCATTTGGTTAGTATGTAAAAGCAGTGTCTGGCAAAGTTGAGGGCCTTGTTGAGGGGAGAGAATGATTAAAGAAGAAGGCCAATGAGCAGGCTCAATGAGTAGTACAGTTTTCTAAGCACAAAGATAGATGTAAGTGCTTTAGATGACTGGTGGTTGAGGTGTGTGTTGGTCTTCCTTATCTTGAGGAGGTTGATCCTGGCAGTGTTGGCAGTGGTCGTAATGTACTGCCGGAGTCTGCGGTCACTGTCAAAGAGGACCCCAAGGTTCCAAGTGTTGGGTGACTGAGTGAGGATATTGGAAGGGAAGGAGTTGGCAAATGGGACAGTGGGGTTGGTATTGGAGGTAGGGAGACTTTCACCTTTGCAGAGCTTTTTAGATTTAGAAGGCAGCGATAAGCTATCACGTCACA